>NW_015165261.1:225991-247709 GCF_001447785.1 Gekko japonicus | reverse complement strand
ACAAAAGGATCGAGAAAGTTGAAACAAGAAATACAGCCATTAAGCAAGAACTGGAAGAAGTTAAAAAAGAAAGAAACACCGACAAAAATCAACTACTTCTACTTCAACTGGAAAAATCTATGCATGTTTTAAGTTTTCAAGGAGTTCCTGAACAGCAGGGAGAAGATTTAAAAACAACATTAAGTGGAGTGATTGCGGCAATTTAGGATTTAAAACAAGAGGATCTCCAGAACGATATGGACTTGGCGTATCGCACATATCCTGACTTTATAAGAAAAAACAAACTACTGGGCAAAATCTATGTTAAATTCTCTAACAGAACAATAAGAGACAATGTTTTAAAAGCTAAAATTAAAAAAAAAACATTCCATTTGAGATCGGGAAACGAAGACGTCAGTATAAAGACTTAATTCTTTTCTTGCAAAATAAATCAATAACCTACAGATGGAGCTTCCCAGAAGGACTCGTGTTCAAATATAATGATAAGAAAACCAAAATTGACTCTGTCCAAAAGGCCAAAAACTTTTTGAAATGACAAGTGGGCCCAGATGAAGATGATGATTTAAATTTGGAGGAAGGAGAGGAACCCAGCAAGGAAGAAATGGATAATGCCTTGAGTGACTCCAGCAGTTTGACTTCAGAGTCTGAGAAAGGAGTAGCAGCACTGAAAGCATCAAGAGTGAAGAAACCCAAGAAATAAACGATTTACTCTGGATTACAATTTTTTTACTTTAGCGTAATAGAAAGTAGGAATTAGAGTATAAAACCAATAAAATTTATTTTTTTTAAAAAGCCTCTCTTCAGAAGACCAAAGCTGTTGTGAGATAGTAAAAGATGCAGTCTCTTATGAAGGACCTTGTACATGGTAACCAGTATCTTGAATGGACCCAGCAACTGATGGAGTGACTGCAGGATAGGTTATTCTAGCATGAACACAAATGAAGCTGCCTTATATTGAATCAGACCCTTGGACCATCAAGGTCAGTACTGTGAACTCAGACTGACTCTCTAGGGTCTCAGGCTGAGGTCTTTCACATCACCTACTGTTGCCTGGTCCTTTTAACTGGGGATGTCAGGGATTGAACCTTCATGCCAAGCAGGTTTTTCCACTGAGCCACAGCCCCTCCACAGGTCTGACATGTATCGGGCTGCAGGTTTTTGTACCAACTGAAGTATTCACACCAATTAGTCTCAGCTGGTCAGCTTTTCCTCAGTAGTCCCAATATTATGTTTGAGTTTTAATTATGATAACTTCATCACAAGGATAGAAATTGCCACAACAAAATACAGAGCCTTGAAGGATCTTTGAATATTGTAAAAAGTATCCCAAAAAACAACATCCAGTAACATCCAGGGTGGGGATGAGGTGGCACACTCCCCAACAGTTTTAATCTCTAAACAGCAAATTCCTTTACTTAGGTTTCCTCCCCCATCCCCAATAAAGCAAATGGTAAGCTGCCCAGATATATTTAGGGCTTCTATACAATTAGGTTAAGATGCTGAGCTGCAGACTGGAAGGTCTGTAGTTTGGCAGTTCAAGACCCTAGTGCCGCATAACGGAATGAGCTCCTGTCTCTGTTCCCAGCTCCTGCCAACCTAGCAGTTTGAAAGCAAGAAATTGCAAATAGATAAATAAGTACTGCTTTGGTGGGAAGGTAACAGCGTTCCGTGCGCCTTGGCATTTAGTCATGCTGGCCACATGGCCACGGAAATGTCTTCAGACAGCGCTGGCTCTTTGGCTCGGAAACAGAGATGAGCACCGCCCCCTAGAGTCGGACTCAACTGGCTTTCAAGCAAGGGAAACCTTTACCTTCATACAAATAATACAGTACCTCTACAAATAATTCATAATAATAGTTCATTGAGACAAATGGACCATAAATGCCAAATAAGCTCATACCTGGAATAAAACTTTGTTGGTTTTAAAGCTGCCACTGGACTCAAACTTTGTTCAATCAATCAGTCAATCAAATAACAACTTCTTTTACACAGAACACAGCATAAACTCAATTTAGTGCCTGTAGAGTGTACTCATCTGTTTTCCTTTCAGTAGCTGAGTATTCCAGAGGATCAAAACCACAAAATTATCAGATACTGCTGCTTTATAAAACAATTCTGAAATCCTGTAAAGTTTTCACATAATGAGTTATTAATACTTTAGCATAATAAATTCAAAACACTTCACTGTGTGAGCCAGAGATGGGGGGTGGGGAGGTGATGTATGTTCCAGCCTTCAGTGGTGGAAATAAATATGTAAAACATTTATTCTGCAAGCAAATTGTTTAACATAAGTTGTTTGTTAGCCCTAAGAAGGAAAGGAACAACTTAATCAAAGGTGGGAGAAAAACATAAGGGCACAATGATCAAATATAAGAAAGGAGTCTCTTAGGCCATGGTCAGACATGCCTCTAAATCCAACTCAGCTGTGAATGCCTGATAGATCTAAAGGGCATGATCAGACAGCAACATCTGGGAAAGGTCCTGCAGCCTTCGGCACCCCGAGTTGCTCTGCCACAGAAGCAGAGTTAAAAGACACCGGGGAAAGTCCGATCCTAATGCTTGCTGTCTGATCACTCAAGCATGCTCTCGTGCCATCGGGATGGTCTGCTCATTCCATCCCGACTCGGTGCTGTTTCCCCCCTCGCTTAGCAGTATGTGCATAACAACATATTCCATGGGAAACCCTCAATGCAGAGGTGCAGTTCCTCATTTATGCGCATGGGAAACAAAAGGCAACCCCCCCACACACGAATGTGCTGTCTGATCAGGCAGTGATGATTGTGCGATGCTGTGTCAATTGGCATGTCTGACCGCAGCCTTACATAACTGATCAGAAGACTGAAGATCCACTAAATCAGTCCCAGGCTGCTGCAACCCTGCTCCATCCCTAAGGGGTTGCTTATGTGCTTTGTCGGACAAGAGTCAAGGAGGGAGCTGCAGACTTGGCAGGCCTCTGGAGTGCTTTAGCTGGCCTGGGCAGTGGTGGGGGGCCTGCAAACACACCCCGGCTCTGAAGCATGGTGAAAAAAACACATACCTGCTTCAGAGCATGCGTGGCCAGCTGCTTCCTGGCAGTGCCAGAGAGCAGCAAAGAGCCGTACGTCCCCCCCATCCCACAGCTCCGAGTCCCCACAGTGTGGGCTGGGGCTCGGGGAGTGAAACCACCCTGACAGCTGCCCCCCCCAGCTTGCCTGGATGGCTGACGCTGGCTGTACCGATGCTCACCCACCTGCCCCCAGGGCTAGTAGCCAACCCAGGACTGCTTCCCAGAGGCACCAGCAAGGAAGAGCCTGCTGCCACTTCCCCCACCCCATGGCTCTGACTCAGCCTCTATGGCTGGCTGCCTGCACTGACTTGCCGCCTGCCTGGCCCTGGGACCAGGGGCCAGCTAAGAACAGCTTGGCGGTGGCAGGTGGCAAGGAGAAGCCCACTGCTGCATCCCCTCCCCACTCCATAGCTTCCACTGAGCTGTGCACTGGCAGGGGGAATCAGTGCGCTAGTGCAGGTGACTAGGAGGGATGGTGAGCTCTGAGTCCTCCAGTGAGCTCTGAGCCTTCCAGCAGCTTATGCTCTGGCCTCCCTCCCCTATGGTTACTATAGAGGAGAAAGTCCTAGAGCAGAAGTGTCAAACTCATTTGTTATGAGGGCCAGGTCTGACATAAATGTCACTTTGTTGGGCCGGTCCATGCGTGCTATAAAATGTAGCACAAAGTAACAGTGATATAAACTTTATAAAGATGATTTCAGATGCCGAATGGCAATAGCAGGCATGATTGGATTAGGTGTGATACGCCGAGGGGAAGTAGGCATGGAGATATCAGCATTGGTAACCTAGGTCTCAACTCCATCCAGGAGAATTCAGTCCAAAAGGATGCAGAGAATAAATGGATATAAGTCTGACATTAGAAACCACAACATTCAGTTGCTCACCTAAGGTCCCTGCCACACGGCAGGGAAAAGGACGGGCAAACTGTGGCAAATCTGAGCCGCAGCAATGTTGAGACGGCGCAGCGGGATCTCACGGATCCCCCGAGCCGCGGTGCCGTCGCTCCCCGGCACGATCAGATGCCGGGGAGAAAGTGACGGTGGAAAGGGGAGGCTGCCGAACTGCGCATGCTCACACATGCGCAGTTCGGCCAGGAGCCGGGGATGCGCCGGCACAAGGATGCGCCGGCGATCCCACGGCCGCACTTGCCGCAACCCATTCTAAAGAACCACCCAGGTAGGTGGGTTTTTTTTGGTGCGCTGTATGGGCGGGATGGGACGGATCAGAGACGGTAGCAGGACGTTCCCCAGATGTTGGCGTGGGATCGCGCCCGTTTGCTCCGGCCCCGATCCGTCCTTCTCCCGGCCCAAACGGCTCATATGAACAGGGCCTAAGAGTAGCAGTGCTCTTACAAAGGCATTTCAAAGGGAGATTAGAAAGAGAAACTGCTGAATTGCAATTGATACTGAAGCTCAAGACAATGCATCCTCCTGGACTGAACTGAGAGCTAGTTTTCCTGTCTCATTACCAATGTGTGGTATTATCATTTGGCATCTGAAACCACTCCACTCTCCAAGATATAACAACCAATCCACGTGTTCTAATTCCTAATCAGAATCTTTTTGAAATAAATTAAATCCTCCCTCCCTCCCTCCAAGAAGTATACTAGCACACAAAAGCTTATACCTGGAATAAAACACAGTTGGTCTTGAAGCTGCAATGGGACTTCGACTTTGTTTTCTCTTACTCCTTCCTCACTTCCCTCCATAAAAGAGTAGGAGGAACCCCAGAGAAGGAAGCAGAAGCTCTTTGTGTGTTTGAGACATAGAGAGAGAGAGAGAGGCTTGTCTTTGTATCCCTCCTGCAGGAAGCAGCCATGGAGCTCTCTCTCTCTCTCTGTGTGTGTGTGTGTGAGAGAGAGAGGGAGGGAGAGAGGGGCAAGAGGCAGGAAGCAAAAAGCCGCTGAGAAGAAGAAGAAGAGGAGATTGGATTTATACCCTGCCCTTCACTACCCAAAGGAGTCTCAGAGTGGCTTACAAACTCCACAACAGACACCCTGTGAGGTAGGTGGGGCTGAGAGAGCTCTTGACAGAAACTGCTCTTTTTCAAGAACAGCTCTTATCAGAACTGCAGCTTGCCCAAGGTCATCCAGCCAGGTGCAAGTGGAGGAGTGGGGAATCAAACCCGGTTCTCCCAGATTAGATTACGCGCACTTAACCACTACACCAAACTGGCTGGGGAAAAAGCAAGCTAGGGTGTGGCTGCAGGAGCAGCCCTGGGAAAGGAAGCAGCAGAAGAAAGTTGCTTGGAGGGCCAGTTTTGAGCCCTGTGCAGGCCAGATGCAGCCCATGGACTGCACGTTTGGCACCCCTGTCCTAGAGTGTCACCTGGCGCTGCCATTTCCCCCCCCTTGCTGCCCAATTTTTGCAAATCGGGGGAGGGCTCATAAAAATGGGCATTCCCCCACCTCCCCTCATTGGCCCTGGCTAGTATTTGGATGAGACTCATGGAAGACCTCCATGGAATATCAGGGTCATGACGCATAGAGAGGCAATGGCAAACCACCTCTGAACGTCTCTTGCCTTGAAAACCCTATGGGGCCACGATAATAAGTCAGCTGTGACTTGATGGTAAAAAACAAACAAAAAAAATGGGATGAACCAAAACCCATCTCCTGTTGGGCAATTTTTGGAAGGAGAGGGCCCAAACATATTAGTGGCATCCAAGTGATGTGGTCAAGCATGAGCTTTCTGCAGCCTTGAATAGCTGCCGCCCTGGTACCATTTTCGTGTTTTAAAATGCCTCACTCTAAATTGGCTTTGTTTTGCCCTCCATGATGTCATGCAATCAAATCTCATGTCCTTTGTGATATTACTTTTACTACTTTTACACACATGTTGGTGCCAAAATTGCAGCTGACCAAAGTCAGCAAAAACTAGCTCACTGAGGAGGAAACATTTCAGCCCCTTAGAAGCCCTTTTGCTTCTGAATATTCAGTTCAGCCTTTGTTTCTGATAAACATGGCACTCTGAAGGGGGGGGGGTAGCTAGCTAGCTTTAAACTGTGACTTTATAAGGTATAGACTTCAAATGACCCAACAAAATATTTCATGCAATATTTATTTATTTATTTATAATTTAAATTTATAAAACACCCTCCCCTGAGTACATAGGGCTCAGGTCGGAACACATCAAGGAATAAGAACATTAATAAATAATAATAAAGCAGTTTAAATAATACATAAGAATAAATAGCTAAAACAGTCTCAGATGGTGCAACATTTCAATTGTGTTACTGCCTCATGGGGACGGTGGAAAAGAAGCAGGAAAGGGGAAGGAAAGGAGAGTGCCAGAAATAGGGTTGCCAAGTCTGATTTTCGCCGCAGCGGGGGACTCCCAGCTGGTGGCTGGAGTGCGCGTGAAGCGTGCGCGTGCCGCATCCACGTTACCCGGAAGTGACGTGACCACGCTGCTCACGCTGGGGGTGGGGCCACGACCATCCGAGGGAAAACCATAGAGTTTTCCCTCGGATGACCATGGCCCCGCCCCCAGCGTGCCCGGCGTGATTGCGACACTTCTGGGTGACGTGCACGTCTGGGTGGGGTCCCCCCGGGGGCCCGATCCGCCGGCAGCGGGGAACGGGCCTTTGGGGTGGGGGTTTCCCCACCCCCCGGGAGGACTTGGCAAGCCTAGCCAGAAAGATGGTGCCTGTCACTGTCCTCGACCAAAAGCCTAGCAGAACATGTCTGCCTGGCAGGCCCTACAGAACTGCATCAAGTCCCACAGGGCACGGATGTTATTTGGCAGAGAGTTCCACCAGGTATTTATTTATTTATTTATTTATTTTACTTCACTTATACCCCACCTTCCCCGCATGCGGGCTCAAGTAGGAGCCATAATAAAAGTGTTACTCTGACCTGGACGGTCCAGGCTAGCTCGAACTCATCAGATCTCAGAAGTTATGCATGGTCAACCCTGGTTAGTTCTTGGATAGGAGACCACCAATGAAGTTCAGGGTTGTTAAGCAAACCACCTCTTGCCTTGAAAACTTTACAGGGTCTCCATAAGTCGGCTGTAAGTAGCCAGCACTTTCCACCAATAAAAGAGGTATTTAATTAGTAAAAAAAAAATTATTTAGAAATTTATACTACAGCAAGTGCATGTGTCTCTGAAAATTCAGGATCCCTGACGCTATAGATATGACTGAGAAGGCACTTTTTTAGTACACTGGTTTGAGGACAGTGCCGTTGAATGAAACCCCCTCTTGCAAGCAACCTTGAAATTACCTAGCTGGAGACCATTATAGCTGAGAGCCCTGAAATGAAAGCCTTACTTCCTCTCTCATTTCATCAGCTCTGAAACTCACCCCTGCCCCCCAGTCTTCCGATGGGAGCCGCTGGAGAAAGCTCAACAAGCTTTCTGAAATATTTTACATGGCATTACTGCTGCAAGCGCATTTGCAATCTGGGGATGAGAAGGATAATCCAATGAATCAGTTTGAGCTGGATGGAATGCCTTGCTTGAGCTATTTTCTGAAGACTTAAAGGAAATTATTGAGAAGTTTGCCAGCTGTCTTCCATCAATGTGGGCAGGCACCAGCTAGGAAAGGCGCATAGCTATTTGCCAAAGGACCAAAAGGCTATCATTTTTACTTGAATTAAAGCGGGGATGGCCAGCCATTAGTACTAATGCCACAAGCGATGCAGCCAGCATACAGTCAGGCTGGCGCAACATTTCTGTATTTCCATGTGAACCTACACTAGGGTTGCCAGCTCCTGGCTGGGAAATTCTTGGAGACTTGGGGACAGAACCTGGGGAGGGCCGGGTCTGCGGAAGGAGAGGGTCTCAGCAGGTTATGATGCCATCGAGCCCACCTTCCAAAGCAATGGTTTTCTTGAGGGGAACTGATCTCTGTAGTCTAGAGATGAGTTGCAATTCTGGGAAATCTCCAGGCCACCCCTGAATGTTTAATTTAGTGTGTATTGGTGGCTACTGGTAAGTTTTGCGAATGGGGCATAGTGGTTGCTGCCTGGAGCCATTGAAGTTCAGGAAAATGGGGCATGGGGAAGGCCTCCGGTCTCCATGTTCTGTGGTTCTGACCTGAATTGGTCTCCAGGGAAATGAGTCAATTCCCACTCCATATCTGTCCAACAGCCACACAGACGTCATAATGTATACATTGGTTTTTAGTTGGCTACCGTCCTGCAAATGACAAACCTGGCAGCCCATCACTCGAACGATGAAAGGGTTGAACTTTTATTGGGAAGTATTTTATTTGAAGTATTGTACCATTTTTCTCTCCTGTTGTGGCTACATTAATTGGGCTGCCAGCTGACGCTCAGCTGGTTCTCAAGGTGGGCCACATTTCAATTTGCGCCACATTTCAAATGGCGCCATTCATTAATTGGGCTGCCAGCTGACGCTCAGCCGGTGTCTCACGGTGGGGGGAAGCCCCCTTTGCGCCGCATTTCAAATGGCACCATGCTTTTTTCCTGGGCAGAGATGGAGCTGCATGTGACAAATGGTAATCTAAGAAACTGTCTTGAGGGCTCTGCACTGAGTAATAAAACCTTTGCACTGTAATGGCATTTGGCTCTTCTCGCAAAGCCTGTGCATGTGACCATTGGTGGTGTTAGAATTAGCTCTGCTTTTAAAGGCAGAGTTATGGTCTCTCTCCAGCAACCATTAGTAATTAATATTTATTGTTAAGAGGTTCATGTTCTGTTTCTTTTTAACGTTTAAAGTGGGTTTTTGTTGGTGTCAGGCTAAGAGACTGAAAGGGAAGGATGGCAGCATGGTATTGCCCTCTCTCGTTGGAGCTCAGATGCTAAGCAGGGTCTGTACTTGGAAGGGAGACCTCCGATGAAGACGCTACAGAGGAAGGCAATAGCTAACTACTTCTGCTTCTCACTTGCCTTGGAAACCACTTGCTGGGGTTACCATAATTTGGCTACGACTTGATGGCATTTTACACGCACACGAGTCTGGAGATGTAAGATTTCTGGAAATAGCCCATGGCAGATGTCTGATCTGTATTTTATAAAGGGGCTAAGGAATAGGAAGTCAGCTGGGGGGTTTTCTCTGCCAACCTTCTGTTTCTTTGGCTGCATCCACACATCATTGGATACTGAGCTATCATTGCACAATAGTAATTGTTTGCAACTGGATTACCCTGTGTTGACAAGACAAGCCAGTAGCAAACGACTGCTACAGAGCAATGATAGCATAATATCCAAACAATGTTATGAACATGACTGAGGGAAGAACAAATTTCAAACAGGTATCTAGCCCTTACAATAAGAGTGTGTTCTTAGTATAACATCTACATAATATTATATAAAGTCTACATAATGTAGTAATAGAGTTCATAATTTAGAGGCATACTTGCTACAAACCAGGTCTGAAAAACCTATGTGGATAAAATTACCGCTTTGTTTCCATAGGCACATATACGGCATATTAAAGAAGAACCAGATTTTTTTTTTTTAAACCCCAGTCTTTTCAGTTCTTGGCATGATTTAGGATTGCTGGGGTGTCCAAAAACTGAAGAATGTTGTGACCTGCAAGTCTGAGACCAAGATTATTGGGATGGTAGTCATGAATTCAAGGAGCTGTGCTGAACTTCAGGTTGGAAGGTCGGTAGTTCAGCAGTTCGAGACCTGAGTGCCGCATGACAGAGTGAGCTCCCGTTTCTGGTTCCAGCTCCTGCCAGCCTAGCAGTTTGAAAGCAAGAAATTGCAAGTAGATAAATAGGTACCACTTCAGTGGGAAGGTAACAGCGTTCCGTGCGCCTCGGCGTTTAGTCATGCCGGCCACATGACCATGGAAACGTCTTCGGACAGCGCTGGCTCTTCGGCTTTGAAACGGAGATGAGCACCGCAACCCTAGAGTCGGATTCAACTGGCTTTCGAGCAAGGGAAACCTTTACCTTTACCTAGTCATGAATTCATTAGGATAGATGTAATGAACTTTAAAGGAAGCTAATGGTTCATATATGATAATCAGAGAGAAATGCTACAGAAAAGCCCTGAGGACCAGTTCAACATTGAGAAGTGAAAAAATGATCTTGAGAATTGATGTGTTGATGTAGCCAATATGACAGAAGGTTGTTTCACCTTCTTGAAATATAAGCCATGCCAAGAGAAGCAGCAATTGAACTCACATCCAAGTTCCCAGAGAGCATATCAGAAGGTCGGCACTTTTTTCTTCTTCTTGGCATTCAAAAGATTTCTTAATAGTCTCAGATTATTGTCCTCTACATCCATAAATATACATGCTGACAAGTATTGGTAGGAAAGCAGCATTGCCTACCTGAAATTCTAGGCATGAGATTCCAGATGAAATTTTCAGTGAAAAATAGCCAACAGTTCAATTGAGTGGAATTCAGGCAGCACATTTTTTCCTCTTTCCTGATAAACTTTACATCATCAGTATGGACTGTTTGCAGCTGCAAATACTCTGGTTTAGGGGAAGCGGATAGGAACACTTCGTTCTTCCTATTGTTTTGCATCTCTATTGCATCTGAAGCAGACGTTTTTGTATCTTCCTGACTCGGGCAATATATGAGCTGACCTTAGCATAAAAATCTATTCTGGACAAGATGTAGATGCAAAGGAACAGTAAGCCTAGGACCGCAGCCTTGCCATGAAACCTCCACACATTTCACAAGATTCTGGGTCACATTTTAGGAAGTGTTGAGTTTGCACTGGGAGCCAAGAGTAGGTGTGCAAACAAAATTGCCATCCTTTGAATTTCTCCCATGGACTGCAGACTTCTAAACTACCTGGTCTTGTTTCTAAAATGGAACCATCTCTTAGGAATGATTTGGGTTCCCGTTTTATTTCCAGATTTTGTACACAGTGCTGTCCACATGCATCTTGCTACAGCTGCCAGTTCTTAAAAAAAATCAAACACCCACCTTGATGTGACTGTATCATGTATTGTGAATCTTTTTTCTGTGGTGCTTTATTTGTTCTCTGGAACTAGAGTTGCCAATGTCCTGGTGGGGCCTGGAGTAGGGTTGCCAGCCCTGGGTTGGGAAACACCTGGAGGTGTGGGGGTGGGGCTTGGGAAGGGTGTGGTTTGGGAAAGGGAGGGACCGCAGTAGGGCCCAATGCCATAAAGGCCACCCTCCAAACCAGCCATTTCCTCAGGGGGAAACAGCATTCTGGAAATGAGCTGTAATTGCAGGAGATCTCCAGGCTGCACCTGGAGGTGAGCAACCCTAGCCTAGAGATCTCCCAGAATTACAACTGATCTCCAGACTACAGAGATCAGTTATCTTAGAGAAAATGGCTTCTTTGGAGGGTGGACTCTATGGCATTGTGCCCTACTGTGGTCCCTTCTCTCCCCAAACCCTGTCCTCCTCACAATCCACCCCCCCAAACTCCAAGTATTTCCCAACCAAGAGTTTGGCAACTCTATCAAGTTGTGATGGACTGCACTTTTTACAAGCTTAGAAGGGTTCATTCTTCACAGAGAGCCTTGAGTGACAGGCTGCTCCAAGAAATCTGCTTGGCTAGCATCAGCTGAGCAGAGATAAGACTTGAGAGCTCAATGCTGAAGAGACAGTGAGTCAGATTTCTGCCTTGACTGAGTTGAGCACTGACAGTCTGATTTTAGCCTTAGCTGAGAGCAGTTTAACACAGACAGAGAACTGGCAGGAAGTGGGCAAGAAAGTTTGGGAAATTAGGTGAAGAATCCCATTCAGGCCAAGGAAAAGGAATAGGTCTAGTGAGAGGAGAATTTCTCTACCCAGTCAAACAGGGCGTTAGCTCTGAAGTGTGCAGAGATCCCAGGTCTGGTGTGTTTGGAAACTGCCTCTAGAGACCTTAAGAGTCCATTAAAAACTCAAGACGAGCATTGGTGTTTCAAGAGAAAGGGTTTGGGTACTGGAAAGTGTGTACCAGTCTAGCTTACTCAAAGAAAGTGTACTGAAGTGTTTGGGGAAAGCACTGGAACAAAAGCTTCTCAACATAAAGATTTTAAGTAACTGTAAATAGCTTAAGAAGTTCTCATTAGACTGAAATATATGAACTAAAGTCTGTGCATGTACTGATTTCACTTCAGAGTTATGTATATTGAGTTACCTTGGAAATTTCACCTCTGATTGCACCTGACCTTTCCCCTCTATATAATGCTCTCTACATGGGGCTGCCCTTGTCGTGGATCCGGAAGCTGCAGCTGGTGCAGAATGCTACAGCCAGGCTGTTGATGGGCCTCCCTAGATGGGAGCACATCCAGCCTGTGCTGAGGACACTGCACTGGCTGCCAATAGCGTACCGAATCCGCTTCAAGGTGCTGATTCTTACCTTTAAAGCCCTGTATGGCCAGGGTCCGACAAACCTACAGGACCACCTTTCCCTGTATATACCCTAGAGACCACTACAGTCTGGGTCTCAAAATTGGCTGACCCTCCCTGGCCTGAGGGAGGCCAAGCTAGCTATTACCAGAGCCGGTGCCTTTTCAGTGGCGGCCCCTACCTGGTGGAATGAGCTCCCGAAGAAGATCAGGGCCCTGCGGGACCTTTTGCAGTTCCGCAGGGCCTGCAAGACGGAGCTCTTCCGCCAGGCATTTAATCAGGGGCCACCGCTATTGCAGGCTGCTATTGCAGGCCGTTACTGCAGAGCTCTGGTCTGTGGTTTTAACATACAACTGATTATGAGCAGAAACATCGTGGAACATCTGGGCAGTGGAAATTTACTCTGACAATATACCATCTAGGTTAATTTTTAACTGCCGCCAGCACTTTGTATTTATATTGTTTTTATTTGTGTGGTTAAATATTTGTGTAATTTTAATGTATTTATGCTTTTATGGAAGCCGCTTCCCGGGCTGAGCAAACAGCCAAAATATTATACTGTGACAGGGTGGGACAGCCAGAATTCTTCAGGAAAGAAGAAAATAGATAACTAGGGTGGCTGAGTCACAAAAGGGAAAGAAACATGGAGGGGAAATCTTGCCTTTGAGGGAGGGAAGTGGATGGGGATGTCATACAGGTACACATGTGCACAGCAGTATAAAAACAATATTTTTTTTATTTAATATTTTTATTCATTTTCCACAAAATACATACAGAACAACATCTCCTCACACAAAATACATACATAACAACCCCCACCCACACATAACCAACATACTAACCTACATAACAAAAACAGATCTCCTCCATCTTCTTAGCCATTGACTACTGGCTCTCATCAATTTGATTTAACCATCTATAGACTGGTGACCAAACATTCCAAAATAAGCTATTCATGTTTCCGTTCACTTTTTGTGTTAAATTATCAAGTTCTGCTACATCAATTATTTTATTTATCAATTGTCCTTTGGTTGGTACCTGTTCACTCTTCCAACCTCTTGTGAGTAGAATTCTCGCTGCTGTTAGTATATGCAAAATTAAATATTTTTCTTGATGCAACCTTATGCATACAATCACATCAAGACTGCCTTTTTGTCAAGAAATTGAAGCTGGGGCAAACTTCCTATGATGCAACTGAGAAATTAATTTTAGAAGTTCTGGTTTAAACTGGAAGTGGAATGACATACAGGGAGAAATTCCAAGGGGTAAGGGGGTGGGAGCAGAACACGAAAACTATGGTCCCCCAAGTGGAGTGCCATTTTGAGCATAGGTGTTGCTTTGTATGAATTGAGGTTGCACTCAGCAGGGTAGCCACCATTAGTAGGGTTTAGGGATGTACACAAACCAGCTCATGACATGGACTAAAGTTCATTATGAATTTTGGCCAGTTCTGAGCCATTTAAACCACAGCTTGGAACCATTTAAACCGCTGCTTTCTGCTTCCCGCAGCTTTTAGCAGTGAGCAGAAAGCAGGGGTTTAAACTTTAAGTGGCTCACAAACCGATAAAAACCAGTTCAGTTTGTGAACCGGTGTATTGGTTTGTGGTTCAGCCAAAAACTACAAACTGAACAACAAAAATGCAGTTTGTGCCTATCTTTGCTAGGATTGCCAGCTCTGGGTTGGAAAATACCTGGAAAATTTGGGAGCGGAGCCTGATGAGGGCAGCATTTGGGGAGGGGAAGGACTTCAACGAGGTCTAATGCCATAGAGTCCACCTTCCAAAGCAGACATTTTCTCAAGGTGAACTGATCCCTGTCACCTGGAGATCAGTAGAAATAGCAGGAGATCTCCAGCCACCACTGCTTAATTTTAATGAGTCAATCTGCTGTTGAAGGCACAGGGGTGGGGCCAGTTAAAGATGGAAATGCCAGTTTGGTGTAGTGGTTAAGTGCGCAGACTCTAATCTGGGAGAACTGGGTTTGATTCCCCATACCTTCACTTGCAGCTGCTGGATGACCTTCGGCAAGCCATAGTTCTGTCAGAGCTGTTCTCTCAAGGACAGTTCTCTCAGAGCGGTCTCAGCCCCACCCACCTCACAGGGTGTCTGTTGTGGGGAGGGGAAGGGGAAGGAATTTGTAAATCGCTCTGAGACTCTGAGTGAAAGGCGGGGTATAAATCCAATCTCTTCTTACTGCAAATGTCCTTGTATTTTTAGGGCACTTGTCTGCCATTATTGATCCTCGTGTCCATAATCCCCCTGATAAAATTCCAAGGAACCCCAAAACATAGTTTGAAAAGTGTTACAGAAAATCACTTCTGAAAATCCCCCCTCCCCCAAGCACTATCATCATAGGGGAAACGATTCTGGAAAAGATCTCAGTGCAGCCGGTTCTAAATACCATTCTGAGAATCTCCTCTAAAACAAATGACTTCTGGTTAATGTACAGCTGCTAGCCAACTGAGGGGAAACGGATTCCCAGAAATATATCTTTATTAGTCTCATGGTTGTCCTCTGTGCAGGTGACTGCTTCTTTTCAGATCTTCGTGAATCTGCTGCTTGCACTTCTGAGAACCATTTCCAGTTATAGGTCTCTTACAGAATCCCAAATCAGTGTTGAAAGGCATGCATGAGAGCAATAATAATAATAATTACAGAGGCTCTGTGATGCAACTGTGATTAGTAGGTTCTGTCAGAAGTTTCCTAATAATCTAAATCAAAGCAATGACCAATTGTTTCTTCTAGAAATGATGATTAAAAACAGAAATCATCTAATGTAGAGGCAGTTTGAATATTACATTATCAACATGGATAAAAAAACCCTTGGCAACTGCTACCTTTCATAATCTGTACTGTATTGAGCAGAAATGAATCCCCCCTCCCCAGTTCTCATCAGAGAATCTTCATGGTGGGGGGGGGGAAATCCTGTGAGAATTTTCTGGTGAAACTATTTTATGATCATCTGACAAATATTTGGTATCCTGCATTTGCCCTTGACATCAACATTTTGAGGTCAGAATAAATAATCAAATTTGATATTGTAATAATTCACTTATAGTGCAATCCTGAACAGAATTATATTCTAAATTTCTCTTTACCCAGGCTTTTAAACTAGGAATTTCCTTCAGTTGTTTTATAATCTACTTCTAGCCTGAATGTAATTTTATTAATATTTAACTAAGGGATTTCCTTCAGTAGTTTTATAGTCTGCTCATAGCCTGAGTGTTGTTTTATTAATTTTATTTTAATCCGGTTTGTTTAAGTGCTGCCCTGGCTTTTAAAATTTGATTTGCATATTTTATTGACATGTTTATATTGATCTGCATTTACCTAGTTATTCTACTGGCAAAGCTTCTTTTGTTGGCTTTTTATTGTAAATTTTTTTTAGTGATTTATTTGTACGGTCTCCGTTGGTTTTGTTTTACTGTTTTCAGTATGAGCTGCCTCAAGCACGTCTGGAAAGATGCAAAATAAAATTCCTATATCAAACAAATAAATAAATACATTGAAGTCCGTGGGCCTTTCAGCAACTATGTTCAGGGTGGTGAAAACCAGTGAGGATTGTGAGGCACTCCAAAGGGATCTGTCAAAGATGGGCAAGTGGGCGTCAACATGGCAAATGGGGTTCAATGTGGCCAAGTGCAAGGTGATGGACATTGGAGCCAAAAATCCTAAATATAATTACACGTTGATGGGGTCTGAACTGGCAGAGACTGATCAAGAGAGAGATCTTGGAGTTGTAGTAGATAACTCACTGAAAATGTCAAGACAGTGTGTGACTGCAATAAAGAAGGCCAATGCTATGCTGGGGACTATTTGGAAGGGTATTGAAAACAGATCAGCCAATATCCTAATGCCCCTATATAAATCAATGGTGCGACCTCATTTGGAATCCTGTGTGCAGTTCTGGTCACCACACCTTAAAAAGGATATTATAGCTTTGGAAAAAGTGCAGAAAAGGGCAACTCAAATGATAAAAGGGTTGGAATACTTTCCCTATGAGGAAAGGTTAAGGCGCTTAGGGCTCTTTAGCTTGGAGAAACGACGACTGAGGGGTGACATGACTGAGGTTTATAAGATTATGCATGGGAAAGAGCAGGTAGAGAAAGAGGTACTTTTCTCCCTTTCTCACAATACAAGAACTCGTGGGCACTCCATGAAACTGCTGAGCGGTCGGGTTAGAACGGATAAAAGGGTATTTCTGGCCACTGTGTGATACAGAGTGTTGGACTGGATGGGCCTTTGGCCTGATCCAACATTGGCATCTCTTATGTTCTTATGTTCTTAACTAGGATTCCACTGCGAATTTGACATATTTGCACATTTTACCGCATTCTGCATCAGGGAAAAGACATATCATGTTTCTCATTCAGGGAACCAAAAATTGCTAGAAGTCATGAATACATGTCTGGGGTACTACTAAAAGCTCTTCTAAAATTTGTGGGACAGATTTAGGAAAATATGATAACTGAGTTTTTTTGAAGGTCTGCATGCTAGCATTACCTACTCTTATGTAATCTAGGAGACCAAGATCCTAACTACCAACTCCACTTAGCTCAGCTGACCTCACCATGTGGATCAATGTTATGGTTACCTAGATGCTAGACTATCGTAATACACTCTTCATGGGACTGCCCTTTAAGACAGCTGAGAAACTCCAGTTGGTACAGAATGCCACAGCCTGGTTACTACTGGACACTTATTGAGATCTTTTACCAGACCCCCATCTTGCAACTACTGATTCTGTGACATCTAGAGCACCGATAATGAAGCTGAAGCTCAAATACTTTGGCCACCAAATGAGAAGGGAGCACTCACTGGAGAAGACCCTGATGCTGGGAAAGATTGAAGGTCAAAGAAGACGGGGACGGCAAAGGATGAGATGGTTAGACAGTGTCATAGATGCAACATGAAATTGAGCACCTATTTATCTACTTGCAGTTTCTTGCTTTCCAACGGCTAGGTTGGCAGGAGCTGGAACTAGAGATGGGAGCTCACTCCGTCATGCGGCACACTCGTGTTTCGAACTGCTGAACTACCGACCTTCCACAGCCTGCAATTCAGCATCTTAACCACTTGAGCCACCGCAGCTCCTTTGGTTTTCCTAGCTGCTGTTAATGAGGCAGTCAGTGAATGGTGACGTATATTTCTTAGATAAATAAATAAATAAATAAAATATTCATATCACTCCCATTCTGCAGATGCTCTGTTGATTACCAATCAGTCACTGGGTTCAATTCAAAGTTCTAGCTATCAGAGGTCATTTTGGGGGGGAACGCGGGGGATCGCAGTTCCCCCGGGTGAGGTACGGGGGCGGGGCACATGACGAAGCCCCGCCCCCTGCCCCCTGCTTCTGGCTCTCATTCAGCCAGGAGGAGGCAGGAGAAGAGGGAGGGTAAGTTGCTTCCTCCCTGCCTCTCCCCACCCCTACCTGCCTGGGGCCAGGGAGGGCCTTCGCGGGGCTTCCTTGCACTCCCGCCAGCCTTGCAGGTCCACCGCCAGGCCCCTCATGGGGCTCGGCAGTGGAGCTGCAAGGCCGGCAGCGGCGGCCGGGACAGTTGGGGGTGGGGTGTGTGGCCTTATGACACACTTCCGGTGATGTCAGCGGGTGTGGCCTTATGACACACTTCCGGTGATGTCAGGGGGTGTGTCATATGCTAATGAATTATGCTAATGAGTTCCCCTAGCTCTTTTTCTACGAAACGACCCCTGCTAGCTATCACTTACAAAGCTCTTAATGGCACTTGGCCACCTCTCCTGCTATGTTCCACCCTGACAGCTCTGCTTATCTGAACAAAGGCTTCTGTAAGTGATACCCTATAAACAGGTATAATCGGCAACTGCCCGCATATGCACATTCTCTGTGGTGGCTAATACACTATAAAGCAGCCTGTCTGAGGCTATCAGGAAAGCCCCTTTGCTTCTGTTGTCTCAGAATGTGCAAAATGGAAATCTTGACCTTTAAACTGAGAATATTTATGGGAATGTTAACACTGTATTTTATCCTGCATTCATCAGCGGTGGATGGAAACGTGCAATTCCACTTCAACAATTGTTTTAATGAACTTTTGATTGTTATTGTGAGTTTTATCCCTTGTAAGCCACCCTGCGCCTGCTCCGGTGGGGTAGGGAGGGGTATAAATCGTAAAACAAATACATAAATAAATAAACGATTTGGGAATTCAGGAGTAGCATATGCATAGCTGTGCACTACTGACAAGGCGTGATGTCATCATCATGCTGAATCATCAGTTACTGGCACAGGACGGCTATGCACCTGCACGACCCACAATATATGAGATACTTCTGAGACCCAGGTCACAGCATGCAGGTGAGTCCTTGGTCCAAAGCAATTTCATCATGAGCAGAACTCACAAGAAATCCGGCAACATTTCTGCTTCTCACATGGAGATTTGCTTCTGCTTCTGTATAGCTTAGATGCCATGGTGACGTTTGTATTTGTTGAAAAAGAGTCCAACGTAAGTGTGAGTTAATGAGGATACATATTTAGCTTCCAAAGGCTAACATAAAGGAACAATTCTTTGTGTTTGTCTCTGGCTCATCATCTGTGTCCAGTTCAGCCTGAGTTCTATGAAAGAAAGTTTATTACCCTCAAAGTATAGTTAAATATTGCTTATCAAAAGCCATTTTCCTTATTGTCTCAGAGGTGTAACAACATAAATATAAGTGCTTTGCATTTATTACAGTTCACTGTCTTTCATCTGGAGGAATTTTTTACTTTAAAAGGTCACACATTCTCCAGTATTGGGATTATTAAAGGCTCAGAAATACAAAAGAATTATCTTCTCAAGTTTCAGTAGCATAAGAGCTCACAAGGGACTCTCAAGGTAAAAACTGTCAAAAATAATCTTGAGAGCTGTGGTTTTGTGAGGAGCCACTGAGGTGGATGGAGGGTTAGATGCTATGGAAGTTTTTATTAATGGCAGTGTTTTCTTCTGAAACAAGGGGGTTTGTACTAGTGGATGGGTCCATGTGCTGGAAGAAAACAGTGCTGAGGATTCGGCCCAAAGAATTCTCAGCAATAAGCTATGATCCCCCAAATCCAAGAAAATCCAAGTGGAATCCAAGAAAAATAAACTGCTGCAAAACTAATATATATGCAATGCTAATATGTCCTCTGTTAATTTGGATAGATGGATAACTTGGTTAACTGGAGATCTGATAGTAGGATTTCATTGTTGGAGGACAATGAGAATTTGAGAAAATAATTAAAATAATACATAATAAATAATTAAAATATTAAATAAATAATTAAAATGCATATAGAAAGGGGTGGGGAAAGCTTACTAGCTTTAGTGGTTAACAGAATGCATAAGTTACATGTGATCCTATTCAGGATTGTACCAGACTACACCCATTAAAATCAATGGGCTTTGACTAGCATGTCTCTGGTTAGGATTGCACTGTGAATAACAGAAAATATTTTCCTTTAAATGCCAAGCTATTTGTGTAAATTAAAAATGATTTTGATAATATATTGCCCTTCAGAGAGAAACCCTGCACAGTGGCCTATTGTCATTCATTTTGGGAGGAATATAAATAAAATTGCACACTATTCTCCAGATCCATCAAAGTGTCTCAGGAGTTCTGCTACCTGCAAAATTACCCTGCCTTGTCATTCAGCAAATGTCAACATCGCTCTTTGTTAGATGTTAAAGGTTTCAGAAACACTGATATTCCTTGATTTCTTCCTGCTGCTGTGTACAGGTTGTACTAGCTGGATTTCAGGAACTGAGAGGGGCAAAAAACCTTTCTAGGGTAACAGAAAAGAATGGGTTATATGAAATTACAACCCATACACACGCACACACGTGTGCACGCACGTACACAAACACAGAGCATAAAAATGGAATGCACAATCATCAGCTGCAATGATAGTGTGAACCTTTAACTGCCTAGAAATGTATGCCTGACAAAAAGACAGATTGATTCACTCACCTGTTGCCTCATTAACCAATTTATTGATCTGTTTTTCTTGTTAACCATTCCACAACAAATTAAAATGCTGCAAAAATGCTTGAGGCATTGGGCATGTAATGCGTGTGACCTCACAGTGAACCCGTGCTGTCTGTAGTTGACTTTTCCCTATCTGGATTAATTATCCTGAAAAAAGGTGCAGCACAAAGCTTTTCTCCAGAGGTAAAAAAGTATGGTTGAGCTGAATATGTTCAGGCTACTTCCAAAGCAGTGCCACTGTTCTCTAAATGTCATGTCATCATTCCTGACATAATACAGATTTGGATTTATAGATATAGCATCAATGTTCTTATCATAGCCCTCGGGGCTTCCGGTCGGGTTAAAATGGCGAATTAAAGCACCCTGTGATCGTGCGGGGTGGGCGATAGCTCCTTTTGACAGTTTGGGCTTTTTCTTTGCCCAACGCGGCATCCCCCAGGTAGGAGGATTGACTAGTAAGCAGCGAGGTCCCAGCGGGGGGTTGAGATTGGCGCGATACGAGTCCCGGAGGGGGCTGGTGCTGCGCTTTGATCCCCCCCACGAAGAAGGACGTCTGCGATCCATCACTCAAGGAGCTAATCGAGCTGGATTTCCAGCATAAATCTGCCATTTCCTGACTTCTTAACAGTGAAGAAGAAGAGGATTAGTGAAAGAAGCATTGCGAATACCCGGGATAGTCGTGAAAGGTAACGGATTGATTTGCTTACCGTTTCTGAAGAAAAGGGAAAAAATGATGCAAGCGGATGAGCATATAAGAACTTTTCCAAACTAATTGGTCCATTTGAAAGTTTAAAAGTATCTTATAAGGCGTTAAATCACTGAAAAAATAAACTTTGTTTAACATTCCTGTGGTTAATTCGAAAACTAAGTGTGCAACTGGAGGACGTTTAAACTATGAGACTGTGTGTTACAAGAAAGAGCCTCCGTGTAACGCTGTAACTGTGGAAGACAAGAGACCGGCTAGAGAGGAGCTTGGAGGACTGCCGGCTCACCGGAAGTAGATCGGAGGAGAAAAGAGGATACACGAAAGACCAGATATCCGGACGGACAGGAAGTAAGCAAGAGGAAGTACCAAATGAACCTTCTCTAGCCAAAAAAGTCATAGAGAAGTTGCGCCCGCCATTTTGTGGAGGACTTAATTTTAAATTGTTTTTTTAAACCGTAATTAGATATAATTGAAGGGCGAAAAATTGATGAACTGGCTAATTGCTTAAGGAGAAGCTGGACAATATAAAATTGAAGCGTGAAAAAGGAATTTTTGGGAATTTTTAAAAACGGAGCCAAAACCAAGGCCTAGAGCAGCGTCGACGACAACCCCCAGAATGGCAACGAAGGGAAAAAAAGAATGGCAGGCCACTATAGAAGTGATGGAGAAGAGGATGATGGATGCTATCAAGGCGTTGGGAACACAGAGAAACAAATGGATGAGTGCATGAAGACACAACTGGAGCAACTG
>NW_015165261.1:225495-225676 GCF_001447785.1 Gekko japonicus | reverse complement strand
CTCAGAATTTGATCTGATCTATAGAGTGAGATCGGCTTATGCAGAGAAGAAAAAGTTACCAAGAGATGTGATCGTGCAGTTTGTCACCTTGAAGACCAAAGAAGATGTCTTTAAAAAACAATTTACAGACCCATTAGTGATTGAGGGGAAGAAGATAATAATCTTGCGGGAACTGCCAGGA
>NW_015165261.1:221283-222437 GCF_001447785.1 Gekko japonicus | reverse complement strand
ACGGAGGTCCATGCTGAAATGCAAAAAATTATAAAAGGTACATTTAAAAAAGAACCAGAAATCTTGTTGTTGGGTCTTAAGATGGAGGAGGTTAATGTAGAAAAAAAGACACTGTGATGGTATTTGATAACAACTGCAAGAATGATATTTGCACAATGTTGGAAACAAGATAAGGTACCAGAGATATGGGATTGGCTGAAATGGACAAACTGACAAAGAAACTTAACGGCAAGGAAGATGAAGAATTTTATGAAGAGTGGAAAGACTTTAAAGAATATGTAGAAGTGAAATGGAATGTTAAAAATACTTTGATAAGTTTTGATAGTTATTAGAATGGACCAAGAAAAATGATAAGGTATTAAAATGATGAATCTAAGTAAAGTTACCTAAAAGATTAATTTGCAATATGGTAAAATATAGAATTAAAGATTAAGATGAAAATTTAAGGGGGATAACGCACTGTGGGAAGCCATGTAACGGGGGTGGGGGTGGGGAGATATTTGAAAATGGATATAAAAAGATTGAAATGTTGTGAAAAATACAGATTTGGATTTATAGATATAGCATCAATGTTCTTATCATAGCCTTGAGGAGAAAAGATCAAGAGAAATGTAACCAATTCAACAGGCCACAGTGGTCTCCACAAGCCTCCTGGTGGGAGCTGAGCTTCTCCTGGCTTTGCAATTGGCATGACAGATGGATGCATTCGTTCTGCTGCCCGTCTTCTCCCTGCCCCTCCCAAAAATTCTTCATGCACATTGGCCACTTTTTCAAATGCATTTCTTAAAATGCCATTCATATGTCTGTCCACTTGTCACCTTATTAATGATTAGCAAACCATTTAAAAATAGTTGCAAAAATGTTCAAGGGATTGAGTGCATGTGTGACCTAACGGGCAATAATGAATCAATACTACCCGTAGCTGTTTTTCCCCTGGTCAATTTAATTACTCTGAAAAAGCTGCAGAATGCAGCTTGACTTGGGAGATCGAAAGGCAGGGTTGAACTGAATGTTATTGAGGCTACTTCCCAAGGAGTCCTCACTGCTCGGTAAATGTCATGTTTGTATCCTCATATAAGAACTCACGGAGAGTTAAACTTCATCACTGGGCAGAATCTGTCTGCTGCCAGGGCCTAATCATTCTTAAGACATGG
>NW_015165261.1:213640-221234 GCF_001447785.1 Gekko japonicus | reverse complement strand
GCCTCAAGTTTTCATCTGAACCTGGTCACTAATGTTATTTCAATAAAATAAAATATGTTTTCAGTGCTGTCACCAGTATTTCAGAATCCCAGCAGGTTATTACTTGTTTTGCAGCAAATGCGAGCCCCAAATAAAGACTGTAGACCTCTCCATCACTTCTGGCACAGCTTAAGAATCTGAAGGTTGCAGTGCCAGTAATATAATACCTTCTAAATAAGGAATTAAATACAGGGAAATGGGAAACAATGGGTTGTATTCAATGGTTGATTCTGCACTAGAACTTAAATCCTGGTTCAACCCTGTCCCCGAACTTACATTCTACACTAACACTCGAGCTCACCCCTGTAATTATCTCGGGGTATTTTTTGTTTTCACATTACATTGAGGTCACCCCGGTTTTGCCCCACACTTGTCCCGGGATCAACAGATGCTGTTATAACTAGGGATAAATGCAAGGTATTGTGTCACGAGCTGAACTCTGATAAAACCAGGGATGAGATCCAAGTGTGGAAAGGACCAGTGACTCCATTCTAATAACCAAGGACTCTTCCACTGATGGAAGGGAGCACCGCTTTTCAGTTAGCAGGAAGTCAAGCCACAGACTATCTGGTTTCTACATTTGAGACAGGATTATATGATCATCGGATAGTCAATTATTTAAATACAACATAGTAGTTATGATTAGTTTCCAAGACTGTTGAAGGAAACAAGGTGGAAACTTGTCAGGATATAATATTAATGTTACCGGTTGAGGAATAATAAATAAAGAGATTCTTGTTATGTTGGTTCCCATAGTTATTCTGTTTGCTCATATATCTTAGCAGTAAAGCTGGTAACAATATGATATCTGGGGCAGCTCAGCATAAAGCATTGTACATTTTCCTATGAAATAGAAGCAATGATTGACCACTACTTTACTTGTTCAAGGTGGCGCAAATACTAGAGTATCCTGGCTAGCATTAGGCATCAGAACATAAAAGTAATGAATGAAACCTGGAGGCCCTGCCCCAATTAAAGAAAAACAGAGAAGAAAACAGGGGGCTGGTGAGTAAAAGAGGAAAAGGACAATTCAGGGATGATCTTCAGGAACAGAAGAAAAAGCCCCAAGGGATATCAAAATGACTTAAAAAAAAAGACTGTCTCATAAGTAAGCATTTCTTCAGTTAAAATAAATGCACACAGTATGGGTGCAGTTCTGCTCTCTGGGGGTCTCTTGAGGAGGGGCAAGATAGCTCACTGGGAGAGCATCTCCGTTGCTTGCAGAAGGTCCCAGGCTCATTTCACAGCATCTCCAGCTAAAAGGATCAGCAGCAGGTCATAAAGTAATGTCTTGTAGTAGTTCCCCCAAAGTATGAAGAATTACCATGCACATGCTTTTGAGTAGCTGTTCCAACATTCTGAACAGTTTCCACAGGATATTAGAATTCCCGTTTCAAAGGGAGTGGAAGAAAGAACTTTTTGAAGGGGCTCATCTGGAAATGCTTCCTCCCAAGTATTCACTCTTTTCAGTTCTGTCCAGTGTTACTCTATCTACAGCTACTTCAATAACCTCCTGTTTACTGTTCCCCTCTCCTAGATTATTCATATGGTTGACTCCAGCTGATAAGAGATTGCTTCTCTCATTGGATTGAAATCACTATACTATTAGCTTATAATGTGCTGGTATTACTGCTGAGGACAAATAAATGAAAGCAATGCATCTGTAGTTCGCTAAAATAGCAATCCCAGACAATCAGTGATCACAGAGCGAACATGATGAAATGTTATTCAGCCAATCATATTTATCTGTATGATGACATCACTGAGGAAAGTGGTCAGCTGTGGTAGTAAGAGTGGGCAATATGAATGAAAAGCAAAACAAAAAAATCATAAATGGAAGGTCCCCCCAATGCAAAAATTGTTTCCCCAAACAATGAGCAATTTTGGTTCAGCCCTGATATGACCCTAAATATCTAACACCACTCTGTGTGCACATGGTCACTTAAATTGTTGACATATATACATAGCTAGGGTTTCAACTTTTAATCCTGGTAAGGCTTTTGTGCCTTTAATTGAATCATCAAATGACATGAGAAGGGAACATGATACAAAAGAAATGTTATATTATGGGAACTGAAAGCCAAACTACTTTCATTTTGTGTCTGGCTAAAGAAGAACTCAACAGGACATATTTGTCCTGCTCAGGTTCCTGAATATAGATTAATGATGTCTGGTAAGCATTATTCTAAAAACACAGTCTACCAGGTACAACCCTGAAGGCAACCAGATTCCCTTTGACTTGCAGCAAGACCATTTACAAAGAAATGATTCCAGAACAGCAGCTTAAGAATCTACTAGTAAATCGTGACAACCTTTCTCTAATGAAACCATAACTAAATTTGTGTTGCCATTATGTTGATTATAAATCTTGAACAAATCAGTGGCTACCGTATCTGGATTCTAGCACAAATGATCAGATACAGTTCAGCTCAGCATTAGACGATTTGTGGATTCATCTTTCAGTGTTTATATATTGACTCATCACAATGCTTCCTGATGAAACACTAACAAATATTCTACTTCTCTTTAAATAAATCAACCGTGTATTAGCGCAATCAAGTGTATCAAGCAATTAAACCCTGACAGTAGCAATTTTTGCACTAGATGTAAGCCATCCTGGTCTCAATCAGGGCTGGTTCCAGTAAGAATAAATATTATAAGCAATGTGTTTTCATGTGATTAATGAATACTCGAGCTATATTAAAACTTTGGGTTCATTATAATGCTACTGTCAGAGATTTTAAAGAAGCTTGAGAATGACAAAAAATAACTTTGGTGTTCTGTGCTGTCTTTGCAAAGACGGCCATTCTGTCGATCACAACTTTAACTGGGTGTGCACAACCACCCCCATTCATTCACCGAACATGCAGGAAGGGAGGAGCTAAAGTGAGTGTGTTAACCCCGCCCTGACCAAGTGATCACCTGGTCATCTGCAGGGATGACTGTGCAGAGGAAGTGGTTGCACAAATTCTTCTTGTGACCGACAATGCTGGTTTTGGAATGTTGCTGATCGCGAAGAGGGAGAGTTCAGATGGCCATGTCCTCTGCACAGTTGTACCTGCGGACCACCAGGTAATCACATAGAAGCAGGCAGCAGGGCCAGTGCCAGAGTAGTAACAAGGGCAAGGGCAAGCCTCAGGCGCATAAAACTGAGGGACTCAGAAAAAGTATATAGTGACCAAAATAAATGTCGTGTTATTATTACTCTTGTTATTTATATATTCCCCTTTTTACCAAAATAACAACTATGAAAGTATAGGGGGCACAATATTATATTCTTGCCTTGAGTGCAACATTAACTAGTTGTGGCTCTGGTCAGTGCTCTTGCTCCCACTTGCCCTCCCAGTGGATTCAATGCATACATGGGGGGCTGTTATGTGCACTGAGCTTTCATCCTTGCTGTTCAGATGATCTTATGCTCAGGAGTTCAGGCAATCAGTTTATTTTAAAGAGATTTGTGATAGTTTTATGATGCTCTATCAGTGTTGCTGGTTGGTGGCAGAAGCTTCACTGCCACAAGAACAACACAGATCATCTTTACTGCAGATGTCTTACATCTAAACTGAGTCTTGTGTGTAGCTCAGTAGTACATTCCTACACCACTGTGTGGCAAATAGCACCCCCAGGGACAATTTGGGTCATGAAAACAGCATTGGGGAGAATCTGAAGCTGCTTCTCTCCTCATGCCATGGTTCTGACTCAGATTGGGGCTCCATGCACATGGAAAACAAGGTCCTACACTCCTGACCTTTTGACTGTCAAAGTAATGCCAAACCATCCCCTAGATGTTAGAAATTGTAACATGTAGTTTGGCCCTGATAAGCAGAACAGCAAAGCGATAGAGCTACTACTTTCTCATTGACTCAGAGCTGGGAAAGGTTAGGCTTTATAGTATGTGTGTACAGTTCCCAGCTTTCTGTATGAATGTTGTCACAGGATTACTGTTATTTAATGACTATGGAAGTTTCCACAAAGGGTGCTAATTGTTCTGTTTAAGTATACATTAAAATCTGGGGGAAGTAACCCCTTCCAGCTGGTATATTGAGAGGGAACAGTCTGAACTGGGGAAACAGAGAAACAACAGCTGTGATCTGCCTAAAGCCTCCTAGGGGTGAAGGGCCTCTCCTTGTCACTCCGGGCCAAACTAGATGTTATGGTGTCCATGGGTTTGACCTGTGGCTGGCTGCTACAGCTATTTTAGAGCTGGATCTAGGCATTTAAAAATATCACAAAGGCCTGATCCTGATTGTGTCTGCAGCATGAAAGGATGAGGTGTTCTTATTTCCACCCCCTGCATCTTTTCAAGTGCCATGGCCTGGCAGGGAATTCCTGAGGGAATTGTCCTCGAGAAATTGAGGAGCAAGAGAGAAAAAAATTCCCCACAGTTACACAGTTGGATTTTTTTCTAGTCTCTATGGTCTTTACCATAGAAATTCAGGGAAATTCCAGCAGCGTCACCTGAAAATCACATCACATTCTCCCCCAAACCGCAACCTATCTATTAACCCCCCTCCCCCCAAATCTCCCACATTTGCCTGGGAAGTACTGTGTTAGGAACTTCCATGAAGATAGATCCAGGTGGTCAGCCATCTTGGTGTGAAGCAGTAGAACAAATTTAGAGTCCAGTGGCACCTTTAAGACCAACAAAGTTTAATTCAAGGTATGAGCTTTTGCGTGCATGCACAGTTTTTCAAATACATTGGAATGGTAGGTAAGGTAAGCCCCTGTCTATAAGTTTGAACCTTACCTACCATTCCAATGTATTTGAAAAACTGTGCATGCACGCAAAAGCTCATACCTTGAATTAAACTTTGTTGGTCTTAAAGGTGCCACTGGACTCTAAAAGTGTTAGGAACTGTAACACATGCATGCACACACACGTGGATAAAGCACATACGTATAATTATAATGATACAAGCATTCATGTGTTTTTATGTGCTCAATATTCAGCACATGTAAAAACTTTAAGGTTATAATGGCACCAGCTGGGCTTTTAAAGAAGCCTGGGAATGAATTTCATCCTCTCTCTATGCCCCATCGAACAGTGTTCCTGCAGTGCAAGAATATGACAGCCATGGGGGAAACTGAATCTGTGCAGGAGGGCTTAAAGCTTCTTTGCACATTTGCTTTACAAGTTTTACATGTTTAGAATCAATTTTCCACCAGTTCTGCCTTACAGCAGCAATTTATGGACATGAGTCTGGTAATAGCTATCCTGTCAACACAGAGTATAATTGGATTGTGGTATCTGTCAGGTTCCACAGCAAGTAACTCTTCACACACGTTTCTCAAGAAACGTTATGTTTTATTAGTGTACAAGACTGGTACCATGTCCACAGGATTATTGTTAAGAATAACTAGAAGGCGGGAACATCCCAATACATATAGCTGGGCAAGGCAATTAGCTAAGCAAATGTACTTCGAGCGCACGAGCGGGAAGACTCCCGGCGGGTGATTACATAATGAGCGGGAGAGTCCCATGGTTTCCTGAGAGCAGAAAAATTCACACCAAATGTGGACCCCAAGCCCTCCCTAATGCACAAGGCCAGTCTGATAACGGCGTCTAGCTCCCACGGTCTCCCTGGCATGTTTACGGCAAGCTGCTGAGCTGCAAGCAAGGCGGGAAGAGGGAAGGGTAGACTACACATATATGGCAGGTAGCTGACATCCTGCCCCCTCAAAAACACATCACACACACCCCCACAGCCGACCGGGGACCGCCTGGTTTTTCAGGGAATTGGGCATAAAATTTACATAGGAGTTTGGGGCCCTGAACGTCCTTCCCCGCCACCCACTCCTGATGTTTGGAACTCCAATGTAGCCATTCCACCAGGTAGAACAATTGCCCATGCTTCATTTTAAAGTCCAAAATCGCAGCTATTTAATGATGTTCCTCCCCGTCCACCAGAATTGGGGGTGGCCGAGCCGGTTCCAGGTGCCAGGGGTTAGAAGTTGGGCAGGGCTTTAGTAAGCTGAAATGAAAAATTGGATGAATGTTCCGCATGTTCTTAGGCAAATCCAATTCAACAGTCACTTCATTAATCAGCCTAACAACTTTAAACGGCCCAGTGTATTTCCACGCCAACTTACGGCATGATTGAGACAAACGTAGGTTTTTAGTAGATACATATACAGAGTCCCCAGGCTGCAGAGCCCAACCCTCCACCCTCTTCTTGTCAGCCTGATGTTTGTAAGTGGCCTTAGCAGTGTCTAAAGCATCGCAGATCTTCGGCCACGCCTCTCTTAATGCAGAGCTCTATTCAGAAGCCTCCCTCCCTTTCCCCGGAGTGAAAGGGGAAAGGAAATGAAATGAAATGAGCCTGCTTGGAGAATAAATCCACAACCACCCAAATTACTGTCATGGCCTTGCTGGGAGGCAAATCAGTGATGAAATCCATGGAAATAATCTCCCATGGTCTATTTGGTGTTGGTAAAGTTTTCAGTAATCCGGGGAACTTTCCCTTCCTGGGTTTACACATAATGCACGTTTGACAGGAGTGTACAAACAGAGACAAATCCTTGTGCATGTGGGGCCACCAGAAGGTGCGTTGTAGGAGATGTAGTGATTTCACAAAACTTGTGTGGCCAGCTGGTTTAGATCCATGCACTAGACCCATAATTCCCCCCCCGCAACAGATTTGGAACAAACAGTTTTGTGTCTTTATACCAACACCCATTCGGCCCCAGCGCCAACTCCCCCCCTCCACTTCCTGCTTGTCAAACTCTGAAAAGGCAGCGGCAAACTTGGCCTCCCATCGCCCAGGAGGGGAGGGGAGAGAGGAGGCGGAAGTGGAAACCAAGTGGTCCACACCAAGTGGAAAGGTGTAAACATAGACTCCAGGACCTCCTCCCGCCGGCTTTCGTGCTGCGGGAGGCGGGACAAGGCACCTGCCAGTGAGTTTGCTTTCCCTGGGAAATGGTGGAGAGTGAATAGAAACTTAGAGAAAAAATCAGCCCATCGGATTTGCTTGGCATTTAAGTTACGGGGTGTGTGAAGCATTTCAAGGTTCTTGTGATCTATCCACACTTCAAATGGCACCCTTGCCCCTTCCAGCCAATGTCTCCATGTCAAGAGAGCCAGCCGGATTGCCCCAGCTTCCCTGGCCCAAACTGACCAATTGCGCTCTGTGTCGGTGAATTTACGAGACACGTAGGTTAAGGGATGGAGTTTGGCATCCGCGCCTTCTTGCAAAATTGCCCCACCCATAGCTACATCTGAGGCATCTGTTTGCACCACAAACTTTTTTGTTTCATCTGGGTGTGCAAGGATGGGCTCGGTGGTGAAAAGGGTTTTCAGCTTGTCGAACGCCTCCTGGCATTCCGGGGTCCACAGCGACTTAGCTCCAGGCTTAGTAGCATCAGGACCTTTCCCCTTAGTTTTCAGCAAGTCAGTGAGGGGTAAGCTCACCAGGGCAAAGTTCGGCAGAAAGTTTTTATGGAAATTGGCAAACCCTAAAAAACTTTGGAGTTGCCGGTGAGTTCTGGGGACCTCCCACCCCAAAATGTTTTTAATTTTCCCCCCAGTCCATTTCTATGCCCCGAGGGGAGATGTGGT
>NW_015165261.1:174796-212716 GCF_001447785.1 Gekko japonicus | reverse complement strand
CATGCGTAATGGTACAGTCTCATATTTACAGGGTTCTTTCATTGGGGATCCATCCATTTGGGTAAATACTAAGGGCTTGGTCAACTTGACCACATCTGCATCCAATGCAGTGACCAGGGAGGGGTTAATTAAATCTCACCCGCACCCCGGGTCGATGAGGCCCCGGACCCTGATGTGCATGCCCAGCGCGGGATTTATCAAAGTTACAGTCACGAAAAAGAGGGGTGGGTAGTTGCTCACCAATTCTGGCGCTTCCGTTGTGGGGTCCTGCTGCTTCGCGCCACTTACAGCAGGACTTGGCCTTTTCCCGCTGTCTCCGTCTCCTCTTCCCCGCTTGACTCGTACTCCACTTTGGCTTGAAGGGCGCGGGGTCCTTTCGCTTTCACTGTACTCTTCCTAGGGGTGAAGTCGCTCCTGCGCTTGTCACCTTCTTTCCCCGGCACACCTCTACCTTCTCCCAGCGGGCAGTTAGCAGTGAAAGGGCCACGATCCCCACATCTTAGGCACAGCCCTTGCTTCATCTGCTGCTCCCTGACCAACTGCCCCGTGGCCCCAGCTTTTGCTTTGGGGTGGGGATGCACTGGTGGTGTTCTTCTCCCTGCGACTGCGTTATCCAGATGCATACTGCGCAAACGGGTCTTGGCACTCTCAGCCTCCTGCATCCAGGCGTCCAAGGTCCGCGGGTCTTGGGTCCCCAGAACCGTGTTTCGGATCTCCGCGTTCAGGCCCAACCTGTACTGCTGGGCGAACACTGGGTCTGTCCAGTCCCAGATTTTGGCCACCTGGCGCTGGAATTCAGTGGAATACTCCTAAACCGTTAACTTGCCTTGCTTGAACGTGCGAAAGAACACCTCCGCTTTTTCACCCGTCATGCGGTCTTCGAACCGAGGTCGGAGCGCCCACATGAAGGCATCAACTCCCTCACCTCCAAGTTGTGGAGCCCCACATACCAGCTTGTTGCTGCACCTCGCAGGCGGGAAGCAATGAAATCAACTTGCGTCTCCTCGTCGGGGAACAAGTGAGCCCAGCATTCAACAAACTTCATCACCCGCACAATAAAGAATGACAGGTTCTCCGGGTCGCCATCAAACGTTACGTCCAACAAGTCTTTAGGTCGTGGCATCGCCGGGGGAGGTGGGGAGGTGGAACCACGGGTAGCGCTGGGGGTTGCGGCTGGCCCGGCAGTGGTGGCGGAGGAGGAGGAGGGGGGCAGCGGCGGTGCAGGTGGTTGTGGGACTGGCAGGCCACGCCCCAGGGCTGGCACCAGAGGGGGGCACTGTGGCGGAACCGGAGGGGCAGCCAGTTGGGTCTGCACTGCTCGGGCCACTATCCCTGGAAGATTATGGAGTAATTGTCCCATGTCATGCATAATAGTGCAACAGTCCAGTTCCAACACATCTAATCTCCCGTCCACGTCCAACCCTGGACTCACCGATGATCTCGGTGGGAATGGGATGGGTCGACTTGGGGTCATTCCAAAGCTCTTGGAGCTAGGTCAAAGATGCTGTCCTGACTCCTACTCCCTGGTACCGACCAGGTAGTTTGCATGGAGTCACCTAGATGCCTGCCCCAATCCCTCTCTTTATGGCGGTAGGTCACCCCTCTTCCCAAATGCACCGGGATGAACGAGATTGTCGACCTTGGGATGGCCCCTCCATCCGTAGAGGCTGGCCCGCTGGGGCTTGGCATCGTTATTGGCCCCCCCATTCCTGCCGTGGTGGTCGGGAGCACCCCCGGCGCCCCCGTGGTAGTTGGAGTAGGGGACGCCGTTGTGATCGGTGTAGGTGCTGCCGTTGTTATCGGGGTAGGCACTGCCGTTGTGATCGGGGTAGTGCCCCCTGTCCCACCGGGACCACTCATTTCGTTCTCGAGAGACTCGGCTCGATGGAGAAAAGAAAGAGATTCCTAACAATTTCTGTCAGGTTCCACAGCAAGTAACTCTTCACACACGTTTCTTAAGAAGTGTTATGCTTTATTAGTGTACAAGACTGGTACCATGTCCACAGGATTATTGTTAGGAATAACTAGAAGGCGGGAACATCCCAATACATAGCTGGGCAAGGCAATTAGCTAAGCAAATGAACTTTGAGCGCGCTTGTGGGAAGACTCCCAGCGGGAGATTACATAATGAGCGGGAGAGTCACAGGGTTTCCTGAGAGCAGAAAAATTCACACCAAATGTGGACCCCAAGCCCTCCCTAATGCACAAGACCAGACTGATAACGGCGTCTAGCTCCCACGGTCTCCCTGGCATGTTTACGGCAAGCTGCTGAGCTGCAAGCAAGGCGGGAAGAGGGAAGGGTAGACTACACAGATATGGCAGGTAGCTGATAGTATCTTTAGTACATAGATAAATTCTGTTTGTGTGGCAAAAAAGAAAGAGGAATTATGTCACCAGGCTCTGTCCAGGTACAACCCCTCCGCATACACACTAGGGATGCCAAAAAACCCTGGTGCAAGCGGGTGTCCCCGTTTCAGGCACTCCTCTCCGCCGTTCCAATTACCTCCCCAAAAAAACAGGCAAGAAGAAATAAACACAATGTGCCTACATGACCCAGAAGTGCCATAGGCATGTTGGTGATGTGAGGGGACGCCGACGTTCTGGTTTTTGGGCAAAACTCTATAGCAGAAGCTAGTTCTGTCATAGTTTGCCCAAAAAACAGAGCATCGTCCGGCCCCCCCCCCCCCCCGATGTCCCCGATGTGCCTATGTCACTTCTGGGTCACGTAGGCATGTCGTGTTTATTTTCAGTGTTCCTTCCTGGCAGGTCGAAGGGAACGAGCAACCCTAATACACACACACATTCTTTCATGAGCTACCAGAAAAAGTAAATTGATTTTTAGGTCAAGGATGGAACCTGAGCATTCAGACAATCAACTTTGATGTCTAATGGACTTCTTAGCTGTCATCAGAAGCAATCCTAAGAAAGCCTACTGCAAAATAAATCCCATATTATTTCTCCCAGGAACATTTTTGTAGGATTGCAGGCAGAGTGCACCTCATCTTTTGCAGAATTCTACAGAGGCCAAATTAACTGCTCTGATGTTTCTGAAGCTAGGCGGGTCACTTCGGACATACTGTTCAACAGAATAGTGTAATCCTATAAATCTTGTGTTTGGCTGCTCTGACCTGGATAGCCCTGGATAGCCAGATCTCTTGCCAGATCTCAAAAGCGAAGCAGGGTAATCCCTGGCTGGTATTTGGGTGGGAGACCTCCAAGGAATACCAGGGTTGTGATGTAGAGGCAGGCAATGGCAAACCACCTCTGAATGTCTCTTGCCTTGAAAACCTCACAGGGTCACCATAGGTCAGCTGTGACTTGACGGCATTTTCCACCACCACCACTGGTTTGACTGATCATTTGCGCACTTAATTTTTTTTAGAAAAAGAAATTACCTCTTGTGACAAGAAACCCAGCAGGATGCACAGAGGAAGGGGTATGCCACTCTCCCCTCTCCTGCTGGTTCCTGGGGCCCTTGCTGGGATAATAAATCACGGCTTGATGTAGAAGAGAGGCGCAGGATATTTTCCTCTCCAAGCTTCCCCAACACCAGTGCTAGAGACTTAAAGCACAAAATGTGACAGATGTGCATTCTGCCCCAAGCCTCCATCCTCCAACTACTGCCAGCCTGGGGATGGAAGGCTGACCTTGGATAGAAAATGTGCCAGATGCCCTTTCAGCTTCAAGCCCCTTCCCAAGCCCAGTGGTGGCCAGACAGCCAAGGCTTGGAGTAGAAAGAATGCAGGTGAGGATGAACTTTCCATTCTCTCATGCAATTCCTGGTCAGCTGATCAAGGGGTCAGGGCTTGTTGCAGAATGTGTGCAGGATGCAATTTTCTCTCTGAGTTCTCACAGCTGATGGAGGAAGGGCTGGAAATGTACAGTGCCTCTGGTATGCTTTCTGCTCCAAGTCAAATCCTGCCAGGTTGCCCCTTGAGTTATCACAGTATTGTGTCATTAGATGTCATTTGGCATTATTGTGAGTCGAAAGGCATGAGCTTGTGCTTTGGGTTTTTTTGTTGTTGTTGTTTTTCCCCGCATCCTTCCAGGTTTACAGAAATGTTTTACTTTTTTGTACATGACCTTATGATGAGGATTTTTTCATCAAGATCAGCAGGTCAAGATCAGAGTTAGATATGTGAATGAGTGTGCAAAAGGACTATCTTAACACTTTTATCACAGGGACAGGCATCTTAAATAGTTTGTGCATTCATCATGAATGAAATCTGCATAAAGAATTTCATTGGTCGAGGCATTGATTTCTGTGGCCAGTCTTAACATTATGAATTTGAGAGTGCAGAAAGTCATAAAATACAATTTCTATTATTTTAGAGCCCTGGATGTTTTGGTCTATGTGTGCTGCCCTTGTACTCACACTCCATCTGTAGTCCCAATTTAGTCTGTACAAACGTGCAAGTGGCCTTCACGCATCTACAAAAATTAGTTTGAAATGAAGTATAAAATAACATGAGGGTAGAAGTATCATAAGAATATATTGTGTCTGCAAATAGTCTTAATTGTCTATCAGTTACAGAAGATTCATTAGTGGTTATTGTGTACATAGATAGGTGGAGGTGGCACCTTAAAACTTTCCACATGTGTTACCTTGACAGAATGGCTACTGCCTCCAAGCACTATCTATGAGTCAAAGCACAAGGATCCTGCCAAAACTAGGGATAGGCATGAACTGGCTCAGGAACTAAAGTTCGTGTTGAATTTTGGTCAGTTCATGCTTTGCGAAGGCAAGTTTGTGGCAGGGTGACCAGCATGAACGTTCCACGAACTTTCAAGCTGTTCTGGAGGTTTGTGCCAGTTCATGAGCAGATACATTTCCAGACAGACTGTCTCCGCTTAATCAAAATGTTTACAAAACTTCAAAGCAACAACTTGGAGTGCATGTAGAGAATCATTCAGGGGAGGTCTCCTGAGACTTTAGTATCTCTAGCTTGCACAGGATCTGTTCTATACACTCCCAAACCTGCATCTGTCTAAATGACCATTATCTCTGTGCAAGCATCTGTCAAAATGACAGACCTACATCTGTCAAAATGACGATTGTCTCTGTGTAAACTAGAGATACCATACTCGCATGGGACCTCCCCTGGATGCTCCTCTATGTGCCCTCCAAGTTTGATTCAGTTTGTGAGGTGGCTAAAAGTTTGTGATGGTCCATGGTTCACAAACAGGGCACATCACAAACCATGAACCAAATGGCATTTTGCCTGTTCGTGCCCAACCTTTTAACACTGAGTGGTCCTTTTTCCAGTGATGACATTTGCAAGTACTCACTGCATAACATGTCCTCATCACTATGAAATAAATAAATAGCTAGATGATAGATAGATGATATGAGATTCTCAAAGCTGCTTCTGTACATCTGAAGACATAGAATGAGATAAGGAACCTCACACAACAACGGGAGAGAACTACCTTTGTGTGCTTGCAAATGTTACTCTGGAGATTGAGGAGATTCACTGTGGTGGGGTAGGGTCTTAGTGACCATAGCTTGTATTCTGGCACCTTTTAAAAGGAAGGTATTATCAATTATCATTGATGTATAGAATACATATGTATGTATATGGTTCATGCACCATTGTCCAAAGTTTATCAACTGCTCTGGGATACCACAGCAAAAATTTACGCATTATGGGGTATATATACTGGGTCTGGTATCCCCACCCTGTGTCCTGTGTTACAATCAGAAGTGAGTTACAGGCTCTCCTCAATTCAGCATCCCCCTGTGCCATTTTCATAACATGGAACAGTCCTAGGGGGCACTGTTTGACCCACTGGGAAAGCCCATGTATTCATCAACAGAGCAATCCATGGTTTATTGCATAAAGCTGAGACTTCTCTACCTGGGCCCAATTCTGATTTCATATCAGTCTTCATGTATGACAACCCCACCATTTTTTTTACTTTGCTGCTAATTAATGCATTGTCTCATCTATTGGCAGAATTTATGTCCTAGTTTTATAAAGTAGAAGAGAATGTATTTTCATAAATCTTGCACATATATTGGATAGTGTTTTTTATAATCTGATACCCCATGGATTCCAATTACATTAGAGCATCTTGGCTTGTAGCCAGAAGGCTGGTTGAATTTACATCTAAAGTTAGTTACATTTGATCAACTTAACAGAAACCTATTCTAAGAAACAGTGGATCAAATGACAGGTTTGGATAATTGTAATTGTGATGTGATAGAAACCAAATGCTTTCAAAGTAACACTTTTCCCATGCAGGAACAATTCATTTTGCAGAAAGAACAGCGGGCAGTACTTGTAGTCTTCTCCTTCCAACTCTTTTATTACCAAATTTTGAGTCCCTCACATTTCTGCCTTCTATGAAACTGGAATTTTAATGGTCTTCTATATGGCCCTCTTTATTTATTTATTTAAAAAAGGATGCTGTGCCTTTCTACTGAGATTGGCACCAAAGGGATTCTATGAAGTTTTAAAAAAGAATTGAAAACCAAAAAGAATTACCGGGGGTGGTGGTAAGAAAATGACAGGAAAATTTCCAGTCACTCCATTTTTTTCTCTGTGGTGCTGCTAGAGGGCAAAGTTGAAGTCCCTTGCCCAGCCCTCAGATAGTCCTGCTGCTGCCATTTCTGTTATCTCTGGGGTAAAATGAGCCTGAGGGGATAATTACCTCATCCAATGTAGTTGTTGAGAAATCTCAGCAGTTGATATGGCAATGGGAGGGGAGCAGTTTTCCCTCAGGTGGGCTGTAGTTCTTAAAGCAGACTAAAATGAAGCTCTAGTGGCACCTTAAAGACCATCTGTTGTCTTTGTGATTACATTGTTAGTCTACTCGGGACTAGTCCATATACCTGGCAGAGCCCTGCAGTTACCTTTTTGAAAATGTGCAGCCACCAGGCAATGATAGTCTCTATTGTTTCAGAGATGATTGTATTGGAAGGTGGGAGGAAATAGCTGGTTATATAAATTGAGCTCAGGGTATAGTTTCAGGACATGTGGTACAGCAGCCTTGCTGATGCTAAGCAGCTCTGGGTCTGTGCTTGGATGGGAATCCTCCTGGGACTCCAGAGTGAGTTTCAAACAGTATTTTTTTTTAAAATGGATTCTTTATTATGTTTTGGTGTACATTTAAACATTGTGACAGTTGGATACCTTATGGCCAAACCTTCTCCCTGCTATTTTGTAAACACAATAAAGCACTTTCTGTGTTCTCCCAACCAGATTTGTGTGTGTGTGTGTTTATTAGGTTGTATATTCACAGACACAAATATACATAGGAGTTCCTGCTAAAAAAAGAGCCATCTATCATCTATCTATCTATCTATCTATCTATCTATCTATCTATCTATCTGTCTGTCTGTCTGTCTGTCTGTCTGTCTGTCTGTCTGTCTGTCTGTCTGTCTGTCTGTCTGTCTGTCTGTCTATCTATCTATCTATCTATCTATCTATCATCTATCTATCAAAATAATTCTTATAGAGTTATTGTTTACCCTTGGCCATTAATGTTTGTAAACCAAGGATAGGCAACTCTTGGCCTGAGGATGTGTGCTCAGGTTTTTATATATATTCAGGTCTCAAAATAGTATCCAGGATTTTCTGGGATACTGGTAAATCAGTCCCCCCCAAATCCTGGAAATGGGAGCCAGCATTTGAAGTCTCCCAGGGCTGTTTTCTCTCTTTTTTCTTTCCCTTTCCCCCCTGGCATGTCTGTGTCTTCTGGGGCCTCTGTATCAGCTTGCCAGGTTGATTTGTGTTAGGTTGTATCCTTTTAAATTGTTTTGTTGACTTTGCAAACTTGTGTTCTTTGCTCAAGTTGCTTCTTGTCAGGTTTGCTTTTTGTGGTGGATTATTGGGTTTTACATTGCTAGAGATTCTTAAGTTGTATGGGGCTGGATTCTCTGATTTTACATTTGCTAGACTTGCAACAGTGTTCCTGTTTGGCTTAGAATGGATGATTTTGAGGTTGTCCATTGTGACGATTCTTGGGTTTTATATTTCTTTAAAAATATTTTCCCCCTGTAGGAATCCATAGAGGATACCTGGGGGCACCTCATTCAGGGACCCACAGAATTGGACCTCTTAGTCTAACTCACTTGAAATTCGGAGGTTATTTCAATGACAGGGACCAGCAAACCTGCTGCAATTTTGGTGCCAGTAGATTTAAAAACAGCCCCTCCAGCCTCCCTGTAAAGATTCCACATAGGGAATAATAAAGTAGAAAAATATTGGAATCCTGAAAAACGTGGACCTGAATACCAAGCTAGTATTTGGAAACCGGGAAAAATTATATTTTTTGGCTCCCTGAAATTCAAAGTCAACCCCCCTCCCCAATTTTTTAGGTGCAGATCCCTATCCTGGGCTGCACGCTGATGTGGTCTGGCTGTCACAGTTTAACACACATGCTGAACAATAGCAGTTGGACTGTTTTGCTTGGCACACAAAGCTGGTTCTTTGCTTAAGCAACCAAGATAGACCTGAAGTGTTGGCAATGCTGCTGGGGCTTGGCATTCTCCCAGTGTGCCTGGCCATGTGCATCCCTCATCTCCGCCTCCCCCACCCCTGTTGTTCACAAGCATACCAACAACTTCACAGGTAGACCATGCATCCCCCCCCCTCGCCTCCAGCATTTTGGCCAAAATAAAATTGCCTACCCATTCAAAACTTAGCCCTTTTCTTCACTGACAGAGTAGGGCAACATCTGCAGAATGCAATTCATCCAACAATAAGCACCACTCTTCACTGCTCTTAAGCACAATGATCCTCTGCCTGCAATCGATAGCTAGGGGGTAGAATGTTAGGAAGGATATGTTAGATTCTTGATTGACAGCTAAACAATAGCATGATTAAGCCTGCATTAAATTTTGATGGGGGGCAGAAAATATGAAAATACCTTAAATATTCTAGCACTGGAAACAATTCAAATCAAACACACACACACACACACACCATTGGATTGTTACAAATATAATCTGTAGATTTTCATTTATCTTTCTAGTGATTTTTTTTAATGTCCTGAAAATCACCCCTAAACCCTGTTGATGCCATCATCACTAAAGGAAAGCAGTTGTACCAAATGCTTATCAATGAAAATGTTATTTGGAAACAGCAGACTTAGCCCTTTCTCCTTCCAAACTGAATGCAGGTTACCAGCAATGTACAGTAGCTCTCTTGGGGCTTTGTAATAACTCATATTTTGAGGCTTGTCTGAGACTGTAAAACAGGTTGCCAGTTATCATCAATTGGCAGGCTATAATCCTTGGCTGCTGGACTGAGTGTGGTCATTTTTCGTGACTTTTGTATCTAGTTCAAAAATTAGAACTACTTTCCCATATTTCAGGTTTATTGCATGGTGGCTAAAAAGGCCATGTCACCTGCCAGATATGTGTGTGAGTCTGTTTGCAATGCAGAATGTTGAAGGCTTCCAAGGGAATCAACCGTGTTTGGCTGACCTTAAGATAGCTTTCTTTCTGTGAAGCTTTTTAAACAGTTTGATGGGGAGAGGGTTTTTTGTTGTTCAGTCACACAGTCGAGTCCGACTCTCCGTGACCCCATGGACCAGATCACGCCAGGCCTTCCGGTCTTCCGCCATCCTCTGAAATTTGCTCAATTTCATGTTCGTTGCATCTGTGACACTGTCTAACCATCTCATCCTTTGCCGTCCCCATCTTCTTTGACCTTCAATCTTTCCCAGCATCAGGGTCTTCTCCAGTGAGTGCTCCCTTCTCATTTGGTGGCCAAAGTATTTGAGCTTCAGTTTCATTATCTGGCCTTCCAGGGAACAGTCAGGGTTGATTTCTTTTAGGATTGACTGATTTGATCTTCTTGCAGTCCAAGGGACTCTCAAGAGTCTTCTCCAGAACCACAGTTCAAAAGAATCTATTCTTCGGCGCTTGGCCTTCCTTATAGTCTCGCAGCCATACATGACTACTGGGAATACCATTGCTTTGGCCATAAAGACTTTTGTTGGCAGGGTGATGTCTCTACTTTTTATCATACTGTTTAGGTATTTTAAGAGAGGGTAGTTTGCCATGTTAGCACTAGAGAAAGGAAAATGGTGAGGGGAAGATCAGTTTGCTCAAAGACCAGGACAGGGTTTTTCTTAAACCAGATGCCAAGTTGTTTGACTTACTTCAAGGAAATGTCTTGCCTCCTAAGAAAACTAGTAAAAGAAAGTTAGGAGAGAGATGGAGTTTGTTCTTTCTGAGAACCGGGACTCCCAGTTTATCCATGCTTACTTAGTTTAGGCCTAGTACTTCAAGTCCTCTGCTTAATTTTAAGGTCTCAGTGCAGCATTCCCTTAAGGGAGGCACCCTGGGGCTCTTGGAAGAGTGTACTGCCACTGACCCCCACCTGCAGACCCTTCCCCCCATCTGCTTGCTTGCAAGTGCTCCAACTACTCACATTTCCAACTGTACATGTTGCCTAACACTGCTGGGGAATGGCATGTGGGTGGTCACAGCAGCAGCACTTCTAGCCACATGCACAGGGCAGCCCCACTGGGAAAAGGATGGGCAGGTGGTGTGGGTGGCTGTGAGTATTGGCAAGGTATGGAGGCAAAGGCAGGTGGGAGGCATATAGGCCAGTGGTCTAGAAAAGAGATGTGAATGGGGTGGTGGGGAGCAGATGTGGGGAGGGGGCCCTGGGTACTCTGACCTGCTCCCCCCAAGCCTGGAACCCACCCCATCTGAATGGCTTCTCTATAAAAACTATTATGTGCCTCAGCATTAGCCCTTCCTCTAGAATGGCAGGTGATGAGAAATACAGAAAGGATGACATTGGCAATTGACCAGGATTTTGGTCAAAGGGGCAGGATATTAAAGAGATAAAGTGGCCTTTTGGCAGAACAAGACTTGAACGATAGGAACGCTGAGGTTTTCAGAATGTAGGTGGCACATGTGGGCCAATTCACACATGATGGGGTACACAGGTTGTGTCTGGTATCTTTACCCAGTGTCAGTCAGAACACAACCGCACAAGTTATGGGTTCTCCTCAATTTGTGTGTATGCATAAACCAGTTTGGATCAAGACCCTGTCACGCGCAGAGCAAGGGCTCCAGTCTTCCCTCTGCATCATTTCTCCAACCTCACAACCAACAATGATGAGCACTAAAATAGCCTCAATAAATAAGAATAACAATTTCATCAATAACATCAAACAATAATAGTAGTTGGTGGCAGCTGACTCCCAACATATGTGCAGATGGATGGTAATGGATGCTGATGGGACAGATGAAAGACAGAATAGATTGCATCTCACAAGCAATGCAGGCAGTGCAGGGAAGCTAGAGTAACTAGATCTCTGCCACCTCAACTGTAGGCTGGACAGAACATCTCCATTTTTAAAAGGTCCTGTGGAACTGCATTTTCTACTAGCAGCTGTTATAAGAAATGCAGAAGATATTGATTTACACACAAAAAAGATAGGTCTCCCTTTGTCCTGGGAATGAAGCAATAAACTCATCAGGTTTCAGGCTGAGAAGAGATGGTTTCATTTTATGGAGATAAATGGGCAGGATACCCACCTGCCAGGCAGAAGCAAGCTACCGTAGATAGTTATCTGGATATCCTGAGTTCAATCCTAAGTTAGGCCCATAGAAGTTGAGTAGCACATGTGGAAACTCAAACTTAATTCCAGGATAGGTCAGAGTGAACCCCCATGCACATCCTGGTGGGATAGAGTTAAAAGGTTGGACGCACTCTGTGAAAGTCACATAAGGACTGTGGAACAGGGAGAAAAGGAGTGAAGTCTGCCTTGATCAGCCTTTATTCCAAAATGCCAAATTTGCTTCTGTCCATTCCTCAGATCGGTGACCTTGGGTCAGTCACAGTTCTCTCAGAGCTCTCAGCCCCACCCACCTTACAGGGTGTATGTTGTGGGGAGAAGAAGGGAAGGTGGCTACCAGGTGGCTGCCTCCTTGCACCCCCAACTCTCTGATTGGTCAGCTGCAGAGCTCAATGGTTTGAGGTTAAAAAACAACAACAACAGTTACAGGAGACTGCAGAGAGATAGTGACAGTTGAGGAAATCAGAAGTGGCCAACCACCTATGAGGTGCAGCAATGCTGCTGGCCCAGCCTCCCCAATGCCTTCAAAAATGCTCCCCCCGACCTCCTACACCTGACAGGTAGCTGTCTGTCAGGTGCAGCAGTGGGTACAGAGTGCCTAAAGTCACTCTGCCCACCCCAGCAGTAACGCCTTAGTGATCCTGCTGGCCCCACCTCCACAGTGGCTTCTAATACTCCTCCCCCTCCAAACTGGACAGGCAGCTGCCTGTCAGGTGTAGGAGAGGAGGTGGGATGCTTACAGCTGTCCGGGAGGTTTGCTCAGCAGGATTGCCTTAGCCTTGCTACTGGCTCAGCCTCTGCAAAGCCTTTAAACATAATCCCCCCCAACACTAGACGAGCCAGTGTCTGTCAGGTATATGAGCTGGACCAGGGTACTTTAATCCATCTGTGCTGCTGGCCCAGCTTAGCCACACTCACACCCACAATGGAAATATACTCCAAATTTGTAGAAAACTGGTTTCCTTTATTAGGTTATTTAACTTCTCACAATGTGGGTTCTCGAAAACTGTTTCATATGAACTTGCTTAATATCTGATTGCTCGGATGGTGTTTTGAATATGTAGTTATGTCCCAGTCCTAAAATGTAACATAAATGAGAAGGATTTTTGTAAAAAGGGGGGGGGGTATGCCCTCCCCCCAAATTCAATGCCCAGGCCAAACCTCTGCACCAAGAAACCCAAAATAAGGGGAGTTCATTCCTACCATGATGTCAACCCCCCCCCATGAAGAGATTTCTGAGAAACATGATGACCCCTGCTTCTTAAATGACGACTGCTTCTTAAATGGACAGTTCTAGGTGGCCTGCTCCAGAGTGAGCTCATCAAGCAGCCTGGTGATCCTAACACTTCAGGGCAGAACCACAAATGTGGTCTACAGGAAGGTCCTTCAGTAGAGAAAAAAAGGGTGTATGTCTCACTTCATTTCTTACACTAGAAGAAGAAGAAGAGATTGGATTTATACCCTGCCCTTCACTACCCAAAGGTGTCTCAGAGCGGCTTACAAACTTCTTCCCCTTCCCCTCCCCACAACAGACACCCTGTGAGGTAGATGGGTCTGAGTGAGCTCTGAGAAACTGCTCTTTTTCAAGAACAGCTGTGCCTGAACTATGGCTTGCCCAAGGTCATCCAGCAGCTGCAAGTGGAGGAGTGGGGAATCAAACCCGGTTCTCCCAGATTAGAGTCTGCGCACTTAACCACTACACCAAACTGGCTCTGTTAGCACTACAATCTTCTCTGTTAGAATTCCTACAACAAATGTCACATTTCAGATTTCACATCATCAGTATTATAACTGGATTTACAGAACTTAAATACCATAGCGAAGCACGGGTATCAGGCTAGTATTAAATAAACCATGCAGAGCACATGGTGTTGACACATTAATCAAAATACATTCTAAAGAAGAACAAAAAAAGATATCTGGCTGCTTGGAAGACCTTTTTGCAGGCATACTGTTCTTTAGTTGTCCCCCAACTCTACAAATGAGAAACAGAATTTGAAAAACCATGCTTTACCAAATTAAAACCATGCTATTCCTAAATTAAAATCTTCCCAGTATCTAATTTTTGCCCCTCAGAGAGAAGAAAACGTGGAGAACTTACTTATGTAAAAACTCTTCCTTTCTTCAGGATCTGGATAATAAAAGGTCTCAGCCACACCAGGCTAATTTTTTTATATCACTGGTCCCATTGTTCAATGAAAAAATAAGCCCCTCCCAACAGTGGGGACTGGTGTAATCCAGCAGGGTTCTTCTTATGTTAATTATGTTACTCAGCCCCCTCAGCTGGTGCTACTGCCTCCTCCTCCTTTTTCCTAAAATGAAGACATAGTTTAGGCCTCAGCCAGGAGCGGCACCCCACGCCCTGCGCCAGCCGTCCCGGCCTACACACCGCCCCCGCCAGCCACGGAGGGAGCCCGGCCCGGCCTGGCGCGCCGCTGCCGCCAATGCAATTGCCGTTGCAACACAATTGTGATGCAAGGCCGGAGGGCAGCAGCTCCACCTCTCTGGCAAGACTTCCGCCGTGCTGCCAGGGAAGCCAGAGGCGACGGCGGCGGGCCGAAGGAGGGAGACGAGAAGGGGGGGATGAACGAGATTCTCCCCCTCTTTTGCCTCTTGAGTCCCCGAGGAAGAGGGGAGGGGGCTGAGTGGGAGGGGGAGCAGAGGATCGGGGGAGGGGCCCGCAAAATCCACGGGAGGGCGGGCCCCTAGGGCCCCACGCAGGCTACGGGCCTGGCCCTAACCTTGCACTAAACCTTAACCTAACCTTCACCCAAACACTAACCCTAACTCTAACCCTCACACGAACCCTAATCTTTACCTTAAACCAAAGCCTAACATGTTTCTCACTGTAAGTAATTATTTTAAGAATACAATAAAGAAAACAGATATATCAAAGGTTTAACCACCAGGTTCTCAATAAAGAAAACAGACATGTGTAAGAGTGAAAATAAAGAAAAATAGGGTTAGGGTTAGAAATTGGGTTAGGGTTATTCCTGTTCAGTCTTTGCACCCGTTAAAACATCTTCATTATGGTGTACGCTGATTTGCTGCTCACCATCTGCCTACATGTATGGACTGTTAATCTACACGATTTGACTACCAGAATCAGTACTGTCTACTCAGACCGGCAGCAGATCTTCAGGGTCTCAGGCAGAGAGATCTTTCATAGCTGATCCTTTAACTTGGAGCTACCTGGGATTGAACTGCATGCAAAGCAGATGCTTTATCACTGAGTCATGGTCCCACTGCCAGGAGGCAGAAACAAAGAAATCCAAAGTGTGGGAGTTACATAGCTATTGGACTTCAACAATGGAGCATTCACTCTTCTAAAACATGTAGGTTTTTGAAAAATGTAGCGAAATACTGTGTGCAATTCGGGTCACCACACCTCAGAAAGGATATTATAGCATTGGAAAACGTACAGAAAAGGGCAAGTAGAATGATAAAAGGGTTGGAACACTTTCCCTATGAGGAAAGGTTAAGGCGCTTAGGGCTCTTTAGCTTGGAGAAACAACGACTGAGGGGTGACATGATTGAGGTTTATAAGATTATGCATGGGAAAGAGCAGGTAGAGAAAGAGGTACTTTTCTCCCTTTCTCACAATACAAGAACTTGTGGGAACTCAATGAAATTGCTGAGCAGTCGGGTTAGGACAGATGAAAGGAAGTACTTCTTCACCCAAAGAGTGATTAACACATGGAATTCACTGCCACAGGAGGTGGCGGCGGCTACAAACATGGACAACTTTAAGCAGGAGTTGGATAAACAAATGGAGCAGAGGTCCATCAGTGGCTATTAGCCACAAGTATAGATAGGAACTCTTGGTCTGGAGCAAGTGATGCTCTGTATTCTTGATGCTTGGGGGGGCAACAGTGGGAGGGCTTATAGTGTCCTGGCCCCACTGCTGGACCTCCTGATGGTACCTGGTAATTTTGGCCACTGTGTGACAGAGTGTTGGACTGGATGGGCCATTGGCCTGATCCAACATTGGCTTCTCTTATGATCTTATGTTAATAGCAGTTCTTAGACCACAGTAATCGGCTATGGTCTCAGTGCCACACAATGATTGCCTGGGCACAGGACCTAGGATATAACATTGAATTTACCAGTGGGATAAAGTCTGGTCAAGAAACCTAAAATTTGTCAGAACAAGTGTCTTTAAAGAAAATATCCTGAAGATGTTCTACAGATGGTATATCTCCTCAGAAAGGCTTAATAGATACAACAAAAGTATTTTAAAAATTGTTGGAAATGCAAACATAGCATAGGCACATTTTTCCATATGTGGTGGTTATGTAAGGAGGCGAAAAAATATTGGAATATGATAAAAGAAGTTATTGAACAGATATTTGATATTAAAATAATATCAAAGCCAGATTTTTTGTTAAATATAATACCTGTTACCTTTAAAAATATGAGCTATATTTGATCATGCAAATTCTGACTGCAGCAAGGGTTGTTTTTTGCCAAACTTTGGAAGAATGAGAATATACCTTCCAAAGAGGACTTTCTTTATAAAATGTTAGACGTAGCAGAGATGGAGAAACTGACCTTTAGTTTACAAGGGAAAAATGAAGAAATGTTTGACAAATATTGGTCCCGATTCTATACATAGCCATGTATAGAATCAGTCAAATTTTGGATAAGTAAACTAAGTGAATTACATTTAAAGTTTATATAGTATAACTTTGGCTAAACTTCAGTTGTAGTGCAAGTAACTTTTTAACCTAATGAAACTGGAAATCTTTGTAATCCATTTACTCGATATAATGATGTAAATCTTCAATTTAGAACCAAAAATAAAAATAAATAAATAATTGCACATCTAGTAAAATCTGTAGTTTTAGAAAGAAATGTACTTAACAGTTTGTGATTCAAGTATCCTTTACATTAGGACACTGACTAGTGGCCACTGTTTCCTTCTGGGACTTGCTTTGTATACAACACATGGATGGGAATGCTATGTCTGTGTGCTGCTGGCATACTGCACTATTCACATTCCCATGAGAGCACTATTTGTTTATCAGCTGAGCTGCAGCTGTCCTGAGGTAGCATTTTAACATTCATGAACTGAAATCAGAACAATGTGTTTAAATGGTTGCATAGCAGAATGTGCCAGCAGATGCTGTTACACAGCTCCATGAGTTCCAAATGCTCTAATGTTTTGAGAAACTCAAAGAAGACTCTTTGATCAGCCTCATATCTTCAGGATGTGAGAACTGATCTATAGGAATATATCAGAAAACACATAGAAACGTTAGACACGTCTAGTAAGTCACTAGAAAAATCAAACATAATCCATCAAAATGGAAATAGAATATTGTTCATTATTATGAAAAACAAATATCACCGTATTTGAGATGTCAGATGACAACACTTCTAAGATGTAAAAGCAATTCCAAATGATGGTTAAATGTAAGCAACTAAAATTCAGTGTAAATATGACATGTTGGAGGGATACTGAATCGGAATGGAATTTTCAGATCTGGTTATTTTTTATGCTGATACAATAAAACCCCAAAGGCTGAGCAACAAATCAAGTCTATCCCCAAAACATATGTAGTCCAAATAAATCAAAGATGTTTTAATAAATAAAGTGTACACAATTAATGAAGCATTCACATAAAAACCCATAATAGACTTCCAAAAAGTCCCATAGAGATTGATTTAAAAGACATGGCTCAATACGATACTGATCCTGTGCATATGTATATTTCCATGAGAATAGTACATTTACTTCCATAAATAGTACATTTATTTCCATCTGCTGCTGCTGCCGCCATGCAGCTTGCTTTTCCAGTCTCTCTCAATCGCACAGGAGAGATCGATAGGCAAAGCTCTCCTGTGTGATTGAGAGAATCTGGTAAAGAACTGGCTGAGGCTCCTCCCCCTCCTTCTCCGAGGGAGGGAGAGAACAGCCAGAGCTCACTTCCTGGCCAGGCTGCAGAAGACAAAGGGCAGCCTTTCTTCCCTTCCACTGGCTGAGTCTCCTCCCTGAAGGAAGGGAGGGAATGAGGGAGAGTTTGTTTTGCTGGGCTGACTCAATTGCCCGGGAGAAATACCAAGCACCTTTAAGACCAACAAAGTTTTGTTCAAGGTATGAGCTTTTGTGTGCCTTGCTACAGTGTGTATGTGTGTGTTTTGTTAGGCTTTTTATGCCAGGGCTCTCCTGGGTACAACTGGGTTCCCTCCCCCTTTTCAATGTATTCATGCCCTCATCATCCAGTCTTTCTCAGTAAGAAAGCAATGTGAACTGTTTTAGAGGAGGAATAACAACAAGCCACTGAAGTGGAATAGACTGAGAGTGTGTGCCCAGACCAAGTTCACCCCCTTTGTAGAAAGTTGTAGTTAATTATCCGGGGAAGACTATAGTTTTGTAGAGGAACACATGGCCCTCAGTCTGTGTTAGGATGCCTTCTCATGTTCTTGACCAGCGCATGAAACAACTTATGTACAAAAGCTTGCAATGCCCAGCCATTTCATGTTTTCCCCTGGGTCCTAGGCTAGGAACACTGAGCATGAGATTTCTGCAATGAAAGTCAATAAATCAAAAGTAGGTTTGCAACTTACAGATACACACCTGAACAGCATACTCAAGATTGCTACAGCACAGATATTTTGATGCAATAATTCAGAGCAAGAGGTGTCTGTTATCAGAGACTGTTAAATAGACAAAATATTGCAAGATTGCTAGTGTTTTAAGCATGTTTTATTTAAAGTTTTTTAAATCTTTAATTGTGTTTGTCTGTGTCCTTTATATAGTTTGTATCTCTGTTACTTGGCATTACATTTTATGACACACATGGTCTGGCCCAACAAGGTCTCATTTATGTCAGATCTGGCCCTCATAACAAATGAGTTTGGCATCCCTGTACTAGAGGCTACTGAAGACGACTGTATCATTGAAACAGGACTGGTCTGTTATGGTTTATCATGTAAATGCTTTATGACTATCCTATATTAAAGGATATTTGATTTATTTTGACTGCATATATATTTTAGGAGGGATTTGATTTCCTCCCCTGTCTTTTTTTAGTTTATTGTTTTGGTGTGTTGTTTGTAGATTCATTTGTCCTTTCATCCTTTTTTTGTTTTGTTTTTGCAGTAGTATTTTTTTTTGCTGATGCAATGATCTTAGCAGCTACATTCTCCTCTTAGTTTTATTTGTATATTTCCCTTGTCCATAGGTGGCAGAGGAGAAGAGTGACTCAGCAGGTGTTTGTCTGACACACATGGTGACCAACCAGAACACTTAGCTCAAGTTCACACCACACCATCCCTGATTGTTATTCCTGTGCACAACAGTTTCCCCAGTTCATTAGCTTGGGGAGGGCTCTCATTCTGTAAAAGCAGGAGCACTCATTGGCCAGACCACTCTGATTTACTAAGCACTTGCCCAGTGACAGCAGTACTCTGTTTGCACTCTAAAGCAGAAGGTGGGAGAGGAGGTGAGGCACAGATTTCTACACTGAAAACCACATAGGATTCCAGAACAGAGGGAGTATTTAGGGTAAAGGGTTATCTTGGACTGAATCAGAAAAGTTAATATGTTAAAGAGCACAATTCAGGGAAAGGAAATGTGATACTACTTCATTTCAGAAGACTTTAGCTGGAAGTATTATATTCCTGGAACAGACTGTACAGTCATATTGCACAACATCTATTATGAATGTTTTGGTATATTAGGATTTGATGTGATTAGCACACTAATAGTAGGATTAACAGATGGATATATTTTAGTAAAATAAAAACAAGAAAGCTGAGATTCTCCACCAAAACTGTAGAACAAGAGCAGATGCACCAAAATCGATGGCTAAAGTAATAATAAGCCTAATATTTAGGTATGTATGTGTTTATATTATTGTTAAAATGGATATAACATATATATATCTAACATATGTAATATATAAAGTCAGAAGATAAAATGGGGTGGTTACTGGAATGCCAGTGTCGTGGGTCAGTCAGAGTTCAGTGACAGCAAGATCTCCTCAGGCGAAGAGGACTTCTCAGGAGAAGTGGAGCCTCATGTAGCCAGCCTTGAGCTAACAGAAGCTGACCAGCAGGAAAATGAGCTGCAGGCTTGTCAAGATTCACAGCCAACAGCTGGTGCAGAGCCACTGACACCCTTCAGCTCTGATTCAGCAGCTGAACCTCACTTAGCCATTCTCAGCCCACCAGTATCACCTACACCCTTAGAGTGCCACAGATGGAGGCTGAAAACAGAGCTACAGACAAGAGGGTAAAGTGCACGCCTCCTGGCCTGACACCACCTGCTTGCTGATAACAAAGATTAGTAGTTTCAGGATTGCCTCTGAGCAACTGGTTGCAAGCATGACCCTTAGGTGTGGGACTATAAAACCAGCTAAGAAAGGCTGTTATGTATGAATGCAACACATACAATAGACACTAAGCCACTGGCTCTCCCTTGCCTGACTTCTGGACCTCTGACCTTGGACTGAATGACTCTGCCATGCCTAACTTCTGGACCTATTCAGCTGGTGGCCATAGGGGCCATCACCCTTAGTATCTTTGCAGCTTTCCCCCTCCCACTCTCTATGCATTTTGGTTGTTACAAGTTGAGTCTTGGTTTGTGTGGTTGGTTTGTTCCTCTCTCAAAGCTTTCCTGGCAATTTGGGCATTGGGATGGACCCCCTTTTTTGAGGGGGGGAGGCTGTGCTTGTGTGCTTGCCTCCCCATTTTTGGGGACTCCCTTAAGGGGTCTTCAAGGTGGAGCCATTCAGCAGCATGCCCAGCTTGGGGGCTGTCAGCTGGCTCTCATCACCAGGTGACAAGGGAACCATGCAGCAGCTGGCACCCTCACAGATCCCGGGGTTGCCAGGCTACAGTTTCACTCCACAGTATGTGGGCTGGGAGGGTAGGGAGATATCGAGAGGTAGCCGGGTCTCCCAGTCCCAGTGAAATGGCTGAACGTGATCTATTAATGGTCATATCCCCAAAAGTTGCACTTTTAAGCTTTGATTGCCCCTAGTTCCAATATGCATTTCTCTGGATATACATGTCATGTCATCCTCACAGCAATCATGTGAGACTAGTTAGGCTGAGCGAGAATGATGGGCCCAAAGTCACCCAGTGAGACTAATGATTGAATGGGGAATTGAACCAAAGTCTCCTAGATCATAGTCCAACACTCGAACTGACACAGTGCCTTGGCTAACATGTAAAAATCTGGCTCAGTCTGCATGAAAGCATGTTTTAATTGAACTACCAATGAAGACAGTGATTGTCTGAATGAAGGCCATGCCACTAAGTGTGGTTACTGAGGTCCCCCCAAACCACTGTCTGAAGCCAGGATCTAAAGCTGGATCTGAATGAAAACATTTTGCTCTGGTGAGGCAACAGAGACAAGGCAATGAAATGAGCACCTGTTGAGACAACCTGGGGTTTGCATTGACTTGAGTCCTGTTTTCATGAATTCACCATCGTTATAATAAACAATGGTTGAGCCTTCTGCCTGAATCATCATTACGTGGAGATACCCTGTTTTCAGTGCAACGCACCATTTACTTAAGCAATTCATTGTTCCATTGAAAGCCAAATGCCATGCAAATCCTTAGAGAAGCCTGAATGGCGTGAGTTTGTTTGTTTGTTTGCTTAAAAACTGGAAAGCACCTTTGGAAGGAAGCACTTCAGAGCAGCAGGAGTGGGTACTTAATCCTTTTCTGCCTGCAGTTCTCCACTCTGCATGACTTGCCCAAGCTCCTTTTCCCCATGTATGATTTAGGGTTGCCAGCTCCAAGTTATGAAATACCTGGAGATTTGGGGGGTGGGGGTGGAGCCTGAAGACAGTGGGGTTTGGGGCATTGTGCCATTGAGTTCAACTTCCAGCATAGCCATTTTCTCCAGGTGAACTGATCTCTTTCACCTGGATATCAATTGTAATAGCAGGAGATCTTCAGCCACTACCTGGAGGCCAGCAGCCCTGGTAGGATTCCAGTCACATGTTTACATTTAGAAATATGAGTCTGGAAGCTCATGAAGAACAAAGCAGTTTGGAATGATGAAGAAGCAGACAAACAGCTTGTAGAGAGAGAAAAAATGAAACATCTCCTTGGACCCCAATCCCACTGTGTCTGGAAGCTCATGAAGAACAAAGCAGTTCCCACTGAATTCAATGGAATGTTCTTCCGAGTAAGTATGCTTAGGATGACTCTCATTTAGTGGAATTTGGTTGGTTATGATAATCAGAGTAGCTGTGCTGGGCCAAACTAAGGGGTCAACAAACAGCATGTTCCACGAGTGACCAGGTAAGCAGCATGGGAAAGTTCTCAGGTAAGATTTTATGGCCACAACTATTTTGCCTTGTAATCAGAAGTATATTGCTTCTGAATACAAATGTGTCATTTTTGGCTATCACAGCTCTAAGACAGCAATCATTTTTGAAATGAAATATAAATGAGTTTAATGTTTTGGGCTCTTGTATATCTTTACCAGTGTTAATGTTGCTGTCTAAATAACATTTCATCCTAAATATCTTTTTAGGATTAAATCAGGTGATTCCTTTCATCCTTCTGGTTCCATAGACAACTACTCCAAAGCACAGTCATTTATAGAATCTAAAAATATACCCCTCTGCCATGATGTGCTGGTTATTATCTAGTCAAGCTGAGGGTTGTTGAAATCACTTTCATTAGCATAATCTCCACTTCTGTTGCTTCTTCCCTTCCCTTTTCTACTTAAAGATCTACAATACAGACAGAAAGGAGCTTCCTCCTACTTGCCTCAGCCTATTGGCCCAGCAAGCAGAGTACTTTCTACTGCAAGTTGCAGTGGCTCTTTTCCCCAGCCCTGCTACCTTAACTTTGGTAACTAGAATGGATAAGAAGTCAAAATACTGCTCTGAACACCTTGAACAAAGACTGGGATAGAAATGGGCAGGGCTACATGGCCCTTGTACATGGAAACCCTGTGCAATGGAAGCCATTGAGCTATAGCCCCTCATTCAACTCACTTTCATAATCATCATCAGGGTGGTCAATAATAGACCTCTACACTACCATGTGACTGACTTAGATTATGGTCTGTATAGATAATTGATATTGTTGCTGTACTGAAGCCAGGTAGGACCAGGACTGTGGTAAAGGAGTGTCCACAATCTCCAAATTCTAGCGTTAAAATGGCAACTCTGTGAGTGAATGTTTTGTACTTCTAGGACAATCTGGTTCTAAACTCCAGGGCATGGGTCCACTGGTAATTTCCACAGATGGAAGAAATTTCTATCCACGAACTTCCTCACCTTCCCCCTCCTGCTGCAGCCCAAATGTCCCCACGGTGTCTTCTAGGAACAGTGTGAAGGACAAGTCGTAAGTCTGCAGTGGGAGGGGGGAATCAGTGACAATCATATGCCCATTCTGTTTGTAGAGATCAAACCAAAATCATACTTAAGATCATGAGGCTGCTCACCTTGGTTCACTGACACTTGACAGTCAATCTCTTGGTGTTAACAGAGACTACACTGTGGGTGTATATTCAGATATCCCAGATGTGAAAGTATGCCCCAAATTTCCTGGGGTTTTTCGCGTCAGAAAGAACCTGAATGAAAGAATGCACTCTTGAAATTTCAGGATAGCTTTGGCTTTGGTAGAACTTACTGGGTGGTGGGGAAGGGAGAAGAGCCAGCTGTACTTCACACCAACCTGGTGGTGACTGGAGAGAGGGTGTAGCCCCGTAGCCAGGATTTTGTGGCTTGTGGGGCAAACATTTTTCTGGTAGGGCTGTCATTATTTTCCATAATCCTTCAAGATTTAAAGGGCCCTTCAGCTGATCAGCGGGAGCACGTGGCCTGCTGATAAGCTGGAGGGCCCTTTAAATCTAGCATGAGGGAGGGAGACCAGCGCGTGCCACCCCCCACTTCTTCTTGAGAAGAAGCAGGGGGGCCTTTAAGGAAGGGGGCTGGCCGTTTAAGGAAGGGGACAGAGCCCCCAATAGCCCCATCATATCTATGGGCCAGGGAGGGTGTGAACACTCTAGGCCTCCCGCTGGCCCTTTTTGGAGGAATGTGTGACCACTTAGAATTCTCACAGGAGTCTTTGGACCATTAGGACTTGGCCTCCAGCCTGGACACCTGGTCTACCGTCCACTGATTCCACTGAGTTCTGAATCTAGGCTCAGAGGCCGAGTCTACTCCCATGATTTTCAGTGTGTGGTAGACCTGGCATACAGAAGCCAGGTCTACCCCTATTGATTAAAAGAACAAAACAACCAAACCCTCTGAAAACCCAAGTGAAACGGAACTGATATGCACATTCTCGATATTTCATGAAAATGATCATTTCCTTTCTGAAAGTACAAAGCAAAACTAAAATTAAAATATGTGATTAGTTATAAATAATAATAATCTCATGGTTGTCTGGTGGAGCATTCTAAAGCTGGTATACTCATAATCCAGCTCAAGTCTATTCAATGGTGCTTATTCCCAGGAAAGTGCAGGACCGCAAATAAGATATTCTCCTTGTAATGTGTGGTTCTGCCTAAGACATGTGGAGAAATAAACTCTTCCCAAGAAAGCTCATGCAAAAATAAATTTGTTATTCTTTAAGGTGACAGAAGGTTAGTTGTTCTTGCGAGCTATATAGATATGGCCCTGAGCTGTTGGCTGTTGTCTCTGAATCCATGGTGATTCTCTAGTAAGTCAGCTCTATTATTTTGTCCTTTGACACGTGGCATTGCAACACTACCTCCAGCAAATTCACTGAAGGGCTTTTTTGCTATATTTTCCCTCCTGTCTCTGAAACAGTGAAAGTGGCCAGGTTTCAGTTGACTGAGAGGTCCACTGTTTATAATTCTGATTCCAGACTTGTTTGTTTCCCATCAGTTAGGCATATCGATTGGGCCCAGTGACTGTTTCAAAGAGGACACAAGCAACATTTTAATCCAATAAACCCTCAGAAGATTCTGCATTTTCCCAGAAGTGAATGTTACCCTTTTTTGTTAAAATGCTACAATATTTATGCTTTGGGAGCCAGTTTAGACAGGAGCCAAGGATCTGAGATGGCAAAAATGGAGAAAAGCCAAATGCTGCATTTTGACCAGAAGGGTTGCTGAGAAAACAAACCCAAGACTGGCTGTCACAAAGCGATGCTGAAATCTAGCTGTTCTGTGTAGCTGTAAACACGCAGGATACAGGAGAAAAATCATTTTAAAATGTAGGAACACATTAGGGAATGCAGACACTTATAGACATCAAATCCTTTCAAACAACAGATAATCTTCATCGCTTCACACAGCAGGTGGACTGGACACAACTTCATGCAAAAGAACACAAACAAACAAAAAACCTTGCACAAAGGAAGACAGCATGTCACCCTAGAACACTTTTCTTTGACATTTAGTTTTCTTTGCACAGGGAATTTCTTTCCCAAATAGAAAAGCATTCAGTCACATGAGCCCATGCCTACACTCTGAAGAGATTCATCGGCTGTCTGTAGAATGAAGTCTGAGATTTGTGTCTTTAAAAGCAGCAGATAAAGGAGATTCTCACCATAACCCAGCAAAATGGGAGGGATGGGTGCAGCGGATACGGCTTCAGGTGTGCATCCAGTAAACATATCATGAGAACCAGCGTGGTGTAGTGGTTAAAGTGTCAGACCAGGATCTGGGGCACTCAGGTTCAAATCCCCTCTTATGCAACGGAAGCTTGCTGGATGACCTTGGGCCAGTCACTCACTGGCCCTTTCTGCACTCTCCTTTTAATCCATGTTCACCGTGGTGTCCTCCAAGCAATTCTGCCCTAAAATTGAATTCAACCTTCCTTTTAATCCATGTTCCCCCCCCATTTTGCACTAAAATCGAGTTCAGCCTTCTTTTTATTCTGCCCCCCCCCCCATTCTACATTACATTCCCTCCCTTCAGTGGTCAGCCCGCTTTCAGCCTGCTGTTGGCCCAGGTTATTTGGATGCTGTTTTGCCGTGGACTTAAATTGCTTTGACTCGAACACTGAGAAAATCCAGAGTGGTAGGCAAATGTGGAAAGGACCGCTCTCAGCCTAATCTTCTTCACAAGGGTTTTGTGAAGATAAAACAGAGGAGAATAATGTAAGCTGCTTTGGGTCTCCTGTTGGGTGAAAGGCAGGATATTAAATAAATAAATGTGTACTTACAGGCAGGGCCGGCTCACTCACTAGGCGAACTAGGCGATCGCCTAGAGTGGGCTGGCCCTTAGGGGTGCCAAGCTGCACCCGCCCCGTACTCTGGGAGTTTCTTGATTATTTGTGTTTTTCATTCTTCCTAAAATGCATTTATTTTTGAAAATTGGTGGGTGCATGGGGGGGGGGCGCCAGAAGGGATCCTCGCCTAGCGTGCAAAATAAGCTGGGGCCGGCCCTGCTTACAGGCCCATTGATGAATGGATTTGTTGATGTAGATGGGAATGACCATCCTTATCAAGGACCACAAGCTGCATGCAGGAGGAGGGGCTGTGGATCCTGTGACAGAGCATCTGCTTTGGGTGCAGAAAGTCCCAGGTTCAGTCCTCAGCATTTCCAGTTAAAAGTATCTGGTACTAGGTGGCGTAAAAGACCCTGAGACTCAGGAGCAGGCCCGTAGCTACAGTGGGGCCTCTTGGGGCCTGGCCCCCTGACTTACCACCAAGGGCCCACCACATCCAGCCCTGCCCCCCCAACTTTCAATTCTTTATTTTATTTATGATGCTTGCTTGGGGGTGTGTGTGAGGGTGCCCCCCGACTTATTTAAAGGCCCCCCAAATTAAAAAAATCCTGGCTACAGCCCTGCTCAGGAGAGCCACTGTCAGTCAAAGTAGATAGTACTGACCTTGATAGATCAGTGGTCTGACTCCATATAAGGCACCTTCTTCAATAGATGTGATTGGCTATGGATTGGAACCACCATTTCTCAAAATAATAAAAAGGCATTACAGACAAACAGAAGGAAAGTATGTTTGTGATTTTGAAAAAAAATCTTGTTTACTAATGATTTAGAAATTGTCTTAGATAGGTCACCTGTTGCCTTGGTCTTTGCCTTTTGAATTTTCATTCAGACAGAGTTTGAAATACTGTCCACCTTGTACTTTTAGTATGGGCACATACAGAATTCCCCATTAATAGCCCTGTGACTATTGACTTGTGGTATTAAAAGTGTTCCTGCTTCTTCATAAGAAGGAGAGGAATGTAACGAACGACAAAAGAAAGTAAAGCAGAGGTGGACATCAATGAATTAAATCTTGGCTACATAATTTTAATCATTTGAAATAGCTTCAAAGATGAAGACACACTGATATCTCTGCAGGTTTAATGTTCTTATTAGACAACAAAGGAAAATTAGGAGGAGTGAACATTCACTTTGGTGTAAAGCAGGAAATTGACTGAAAAGCATAAATAATACAGGATCCGCACTTGGAGTTATCATCTCTCTTGAGGAGGCCTGGCAATGCACCGCTTCTACTTGTTCAATCCATTTGGTTTGACCCTGGAATAAATGTGATTCAAAAGGAGGCACCACTTGTATTGTTGTGCCTCCTCTTCAGTAAGAGATCCAATTTTAATTTTGTATCCAAAAACTGGGATTGGTATTATCCCAGGGAGACTTTAGTCACTGTAATGCTTGGGTGACTGCCAATAAACTGAAGTTCAGCCCCAACAAGACAGAAATGCTGTTGGTTGGTAGAAGAGATGACCTGAGTGTCTCCTGCTCTGGATGGGGTTACAGTCACCATGTAGGAGCCGGTCTGTAGCTTGGGGGTGCCAGCTGAAGACTTTTTTGTTTTGTTGGGCATTCCCTCAATGAGTCCTCCTTCTTGCCTTGCCTTTTGAAGTGCTGCCCTCTGTTTTATACATCTATTTTAGTTCCATTGTTGTTTATAATGGTGCATTTTAAATATTTTAATTGATTTTACAATGCATTTTATTATGCTGTTTTAGTGGCTAGCCACCTTGGTGGCACTGATTAGGTGGAATGGTGGAGGATACATGTTGTAAGATAAACAAATAAATAACATTTTTGTGAAATATCAGGAGTATGGTTATAATTTCAGAAAGTTGTTCCCAAAATTCTTGGAACAATGCTCTCAATATTTAATGAAAACTATCATCATGCCCTTCCCAACCTTTCCCATATGAAACATTAATTTTACAAGTGCCTCTACCCCCAGACATAGCAAGAGCAGGGTGGGAGGGAGAAAGCGAGAGAGAGAGAAGGCCGTCTGTAGACAGCTGGTCTGCATCATACTGGCCCTTTAAATCTTAAAGGACCATTATTTTCAGTGGAAAGTCCTGGCTTCTGAACTCCAGAGGCCAGATCTATCCCCACTGAAAACAATGGCTTCTTAAATTCTAAAAGGCTGATGTGCCACAGACCTGCTGGGGGGTGTGTGTGCATTCTAATTAATGGGTGGTCCTGGCCTCTGAGCACTGCACACCAGGTTTTTGCACTGAAAATAACAGCGCCACGGACAAGCTGTGACCTTTTGCTGGCTTCCCAACCTGATTTTGGATATTTGCAGTATTTATCAGGATAAGCACATCAGAACAAGGAAAGCCTTTCACAGTATCAGATATGAAGAAATGCATTTTTTCTTTGGAGGCTGGAAATGGGCAAACCCTTCCGTCTGAGGTTTAAGAAGTTTTTTCCTCCCTCTGGCCAGAGAATAGGCAGGAAGGGGGGAAGTCAGTTCAATTGCTTCCCAGACTTACCTCAGCCTGCCTTCATGCAAATGCTAATAGGTCTAGATGGTATGGTCAAGCTCCCTCCCTTCAAGCAGGGAACAGAGACTTGAAGGAATTAAATACCAGAGAGACTTCAGGAAGGAAAATTCTAGAGACTTTAGGAAAAGCTTCGCTGACCTGCCCTGACCTGGTCAATGGGTGGGGAGTGGTGATAAAACTCAGGAGAGCAAGGAGGAAGTCCTCTTTGGTGTGGAGTCCATCAGAGCAGGCAGAACTCTTAACTGAGGTCTGGAGGATGCAGCCATTAATTATGTGCTGGCCTGAGGAGCTGAAGGAAACTTCAAGGTAATGGAACCTCCATAGAGATCTGTAACTTCCCAAACTAAGGAGCCTGTCCTATATTTAACATCTGATAGGGGAGTAGAGAGAGGGACAGAGGAATTGCATTTTACCCATTTCTTGCTCAATCTGGTGCTGTGCTAAAAGCATGCTTGTGAACATTTTCTTTTTAATAAATACTTTATAACTTTGATGCTGGTAATGGTTCTCTGTACCACATAGACCTCCACCATCCTGGGCATGATATTTTAAAAGGACCACTAGGGGAAAGGCTGGCAGTTGGCAACAATGCTCCCTCTAAACTGTGGAGTTTTGTGAGCAAAAAAATCTACTTTGTGAGCTATTGGCATTAAAGTTGTGAGCGAGCGATTTGGCTACTGCATAAATTAGTTTGCTCTGGAGCCATCCTTCCCGAGCTAGGATAAAAATCTGTAAGCTGGAGGCTAAAAAACTGTGAGCTAGCTCACACTAACTCAGCTTAGAGGGAACACTGGTCAGCAAATGGCTATTCTCCAGGGGCACAGAAGGCAGTAAACTGTCCCCATGGTGACCAGGCGCTGGGTAGTGGAAGACACAGAGGCAAGGCTTCAGAACTTAGAAGGGAAGCTGGGAGTCCTGACCCTCCCAGCGGGCAATCCCTACAGAGGTCAGGTGGTGGTGGCAGGTTACCAGAAAGATAGAAAAGCCTCTTTGGGTATTGGGAAAACCTTGGAGGGCAGGGTGGAGAGGCAGAGCAGCCCCATTCTGCCACATCAGATATTGCTTATTTGACCAAATACAGTAAATATCAGACATCGTGCCAAGTCTGCAATACTTGATTTCATACCCCTAGACAGCAACATGCCAGAACCAGAAGCCTTCCAAAATGTTTGCAATACTTTTGTTTGCATTCTAAGTATCTCCACTATTGACACCTGGGACATGATGTGGCTCATCTATCAGCTGAGGGGAGGGAAGGCAGCCTGGTATAGCCCAATCTCATCAGATCTCAGAAGCTAAGCAGGGTCAATTCTTGAAGGGGAGACCACCAAGGAAGACCACCTCTGCTTCTCACTTCCCTTGAAAGCCGCTTGCTGGGATTGCCACAAGTCAGTTGCAACTTGATGGCACTTTACACACGCACGTCAGTCAGGGGACTGTCCAACAGCACATTCCACTGCATGTGGCAACTGTTTTTATTTTTCCCCTCCACTTGCCTTGGTGGCTCTCTGTTCAAATGGGCTATTTCATCATTGTTTCCCTCTTTAGCAGAACCTGGAGTTGTGTACACCATCCAAATGCTGTATCTCATTTGCAGCAAACTCCCAGTTCTGCTAATGGCCTGTATGTCTCAACCACTCAGTCACTTTTACAGAGGGAGAAGATGGAGGGATAAACAGTAACCATAGTCAGGCAGGCCCTTAAAACATCATTTTATTGCAACCTCAGAAGTCTGAGAAAATAAGGTCTATCTGGCAACTGCAGCTGAGAGCAAACTACAAGAGCCCAATAGGGTGAAAAATAGAGCCTTAGACCCCCTGTCCCAGCATTCATAACAAGAAGCTTGCCACTGAATCCCGGTTGCTTGGGGCCAGCAGCCAGGGATGGAGTTTGCCTTCATCCTCTGCTTTTGATCTTCCTGGAAGCACCTTTTTGGCCACTGTGTGGGAAACAGGACACTGAACTAGATGGCCTCGTGATCTGATCCAGCAGGGCTCTTCTCTTGTTTTTGTGCATGTGCTGCCCACTTATCAAAATAAGAATCTTCTTACTCTCTCTTCAGCTGTACTTTTTAAGTTCACTGATAGCAAAGACTGATGGTGCCTATTATCACTTATCTTAGGTAACCATACTAATGCTTAGTTGTGCTCTGAGTCTGTCCAGCCAAATACATTATTAGGCATATTCAAACTAGCTAATTGAAGCAACTATGGAGGCGGCAAGGATGGGATGTCAACATTCCTGTTGCAAATCAGAGGCAGAGGGTGGAATTTATGTAAAGTTACACAAGACCCAAGGGGATATGTTTAAAAATAATTGGATGAAATGATAAGGACATGAGAAATTCCAGTGCAAATGGAAGCGGAAACTTCTGCACAGTGTGAATGACTGATGTAAATATTTACTCAAGGGAGAAAATGGAAGCATTAAGGCTTTTCTCATAGAACTGCTGCTCATAAACTTAGGGGTGAAATTAAATTAAAGTCAACAGTAAAGCATGCCCAGTCTATTGCAGAATGGGATAAATTTCAATAGGTGAAGGAATAACATTCTTCTCCCGAAATGAGAGCAGGTAAAAAGCAGCTGCTGGGTTCAAAAGAACAGTGAGAACCTTTACAAAAATAACACCAGCGACCTGTGAGGCTGGTGCATTATCATGACACCCTCTTCAATACAACATTCTCCCATTTGCTTCATAGGCTTATTTTAGACATTTCAGTAAAGCTTCAGATTTATTATACTTTGTATGTGTCATAATAGCAAATGAAATAATGCAGAGGACTGCCAAAATAAAATTACTGCTAAGTGATGGAAATGTGTTTGTCATATTATGTGGAGCATTCAGACAGGATCATGTGGCAAACCTTGTTGAGTTATGTGCCATACCTGTGCTGAGTTTCCCAGCTTCAGCTGCTATTCCATGTTCCTGGCACATGTTTTATTTCCCTGCCAGAGTGGAGGCTAAAAACCATTTGGCTCTGAGAAGCGGGAAGCTTTTGCCATTTTGAGATGAGCAGCTAGTAGATTTCTGCAGAGAGTCAGGGTATTCTGGAGGAGGGAAAGGGAAGGAAGAATTTTCTTTGGGAACAGTGTTGCGGGGTAATAGCACCGCTGTCTGTATGTGCTTCCATTTATGCCATCATAATGTCTACCTAACAAGCATATTTACAGAGACGCTATATAGTTCCATCCAATACACCACAAATAGAAACTAGCCATGACTTAGACTTAGACTTGTTTAGAAAAGGAGGAACACAACTCAATATGTTTAGGCTCTGTTTCTTCCAGGTGTATGTACCATCTATACCAGTTTGGTATAGTGGTTAAGTGTGTGGACTCTAATCTGAGAGAACCGGGTATGATTCCCCACTCCTCCACTTGCAGCTGCTGGATGACCTTCAGCAAACCATAGTTCTGTCAGAACTGTTCTCTCAAGGACAGTTCTGGAAAGCTCTCTCATCCCCACCTACCTCACAGGGTGTCTGTTGTGAAGAGGAGAAGGGAAAGGAAGGGCAGGGTATAAATCTAATCTTTCCCTCCTCCTCCTCCTCCTCCTCTTCTTCTTCCTCCTCTTCTTCTTCTTTTATACATCTGTTTCTCAAGTGTGGGCAGATCTGTGGATATCTAAATCTGCGTATTGAGCCCACACTGAGAGAAACAAGATTTTTCTCCAAACTTGGGTGAACCCCCAGGTTTACAGAATTTTTTTTTATTTTAATTTTTTAAAAACCCACATTAAGCCAGGTTTAAATTTGCCCCAAACAAAAACATTACCAGAAACAAAAACATTACCATCTCCTGTGGACCCTGCTGCAGCTGAGGCTCAGTGAACCTGTCCCCAACATGGCGGCTCCAGCGGGCCCTGCCAGCTGCCCAAGGCCCTGCCACTGCTGCTTTGGGGAGGGGCAAGAAGTGGATGGGTGGCTGAGAGAGCCATCACTACTGCTGCTACTGTGGGGATGGAGAAGCAGGTAGGAGACGTGGAGAGCCACCACTACCACTGCTGCTGCTGTGTGTGTGTGTGTGTGTGAGAAGTAGGCAGGCAGCTGGGAGAGCCCTCGCCACCACTGCTGCTGTGGGAGGAGAAAGAAGCGGGTGGGAGGCGGGGAGATCCACTACCACCACTGCTGTTGTGTGGAGGTGGGAAGAAGCAGGCAGATGGCTGGGAGAGCCACTGCTACTGCTATGAGGGGAGGACACACAACATTTACAATTTACCACAAAGGTCCGATATATTAAAGACACATGGATGTGCAAATGACAGCCTCTTCTTGTAATTTTATTAATACTTGACAGATTTTCACCAAACCAGCTCGGGCACAACATCTAGAATAGCTGTATGTATTTTGCAGAATGTAAACTGGAAAGAATAAATCACAAGAATGTTTCAGGCATACAAAAAAATTAGTTGTGAACTTGTGAACATTCTGAATCAATGTTTTCCACTGTACATTGGATTTTATTGACATTGCTTCTGTGTGCTAGACCTCAGACTGATTGGACAAATTATCTTGATTTTATGACGAGCAAAATGTTCAGCCATTATACTGAGAGAATGTAAAAATACTAACATGCCTTAACTGCATGGCCACTCTGGCAGTTGTTTAATAGGTATTACTGCCCCAGAAAAGATAGCCAAACTACTAATGGGCCACCTAAGCAGTAAGGCATATATGAATGGTAATGTAATCCTAAACAGAATCACACCCTTCTAAATCCATTGAAACCAATGGCCTTAGAACAATGTAATTCTGCTTAGGATTGCACTTTAAATGCCTTTGATACTTAGGAACAAACTAAAATTATGTGTGATAGAAATTGGTTTGGGGGTGCCCAATGTAGCCTGCAGTCATGTATATTAACTGGAAGACTCAGCTTAAAAGGGCTAGTTTCTCTGGCTCCGCATCTTGATCCTAGATCACATGGAGCTACAGAAAAGGGCAAACAGTGCCCATTGTGGCCATTGTGAAAATGGTGTGGAAGGGAAGCCAGAAGCCCCTATTCCACGCTTGAGCTCTCTGGAGCAGAAAAGAGCAACAGAGCATTTTAAAGGGGAGCTTCCCAGTTGATATGTGTGACTTCTAGTTGAGTTGGTTCTCCCCTGACTCAGCTTGTGCCACACATAACAGCCAATCATCTTTCTCCTAGCTGTCATATACAGAATACAGTCAGTAGGAAATAGATCAAGATGTGTATACAGAATGCAGTCATTAGGAAATAGATCAAGTCAATAGGAAGGGCACGGAGACTCAGAGTATGGTGTGTGCTCCAGATGCATAGTAAATAAGAAATTCCTTATTTATTCATTCATGTAAAATGATAAGGAAGTCCATTTTGCAACAAACAAATCTTCCTGCCCTGTCCCGCACTTCTATTTCCTCAGTTTCAAGATCCATTCTGTTTTGGGTTTTTTGGGGGAAATGGCAGCATGAACAGAGTTCACATCCAAAAGAGATCAAATATTCCCTGAAGTTCTCTCAGTGTTTTTCAGTTGTTAATGATCCAATCATGTTTAATATACCAAGAGCTGATGGCCAACCGGATTGAAACTCCATGGTAAATACAGAAGAAAAGAAGTCAGAAGTCTCCTTCGGAAGCCTTGCCATTGCATCATTACATAAATATAGACGCAGTTCTCAGATTCTGAGTTCATGATCATATCCAGTACAACACAAAAGAAATGAGTTTCTTTTTCAACCCCAGCCCCAACATTTCCCACTTTGAGCCATTTGGAAATTGAGTTTCAAAATTAATGGCTGCCTCTTTCAGTATAACTTGGAGAAGTGAACCTCCTTGGTCATAGCCTTTCAACTTGCTCTCCTTCCTGCTGCTAACCTGACAGGATGCTCCCTCAAGTTCTTCTGCCTGTAATTGCTCTTCACATAACAGTTACCAACCGTCTCCATCTGTGTTGCCTGCTATTTTGTGAAGCAAACTGCTCACAGGTAACCCATGACTAATTGGATCCAGGTGGGAATCTCACTCTTCCAAAAGGTGTTGTTCCTTTGAGTGATGTTACTTCCAAATTAGTGCTATAGATCTTTCTTGGTGCAGATGAAGTTATATGCCAAATTTTATCCTCCAGGCTCAGTATCTTTTGTGCTTTTTACTAACACCAGCAGGACATTCACTGGTCAGGCACCACTGCCCCTTAGCATGAGGTACATTCTGCCTTGTTCTCTGAGGTGATAATTAGTGGGGAGGGGGAACCCGGGGGGGGAGCCACCTTCAACATAGACCCAGGTTTGGTTGGTCTATCTATTCAACTCTACTTATTCCCTTTACATGCACATATGTATGTATTTGGCTCAAAGGCAACAGTTCTTGAATTCTTTTCAGGAGCTGATCCCAACCAAGATTTCCGCTTTCCAACAGACTTTTGAAAATATGTCAGGATAAGGTTGCCAGATTCAAAATGATAACACTTCTGTACCACTTACTTAATTGGAAAGAACAGAGAATTTCAACAAGTTCTGCTCATTTGTGCACCTGTACAATTTCTTTCTTCTACACGTCTGCTAATATCCATAGCAGATTTCTGGAACTTAGCAGCTCTCATTCAGTGTGCTCTTGTGAGTTTTCCAGCTTACTCGGGTTGCCATCCCACAAGGAGGTAATCAGACACATACCTATAAATTTCCCAGTGCTGTTGTAGAGAAGGCACCTGTGGTTGATTTTTCTCCATCCCTTCCCAGTACCTATTGTTCAGTCCCTTTGTTTTGAGCCAAAGCATACTTTTCCAGGTGGTTACTAGTAGGACTGAGCTGAAGGAGAGTGAGTTCTGAACATTTTCCTCATCATTGAAAGGTGCTGCCCCTTTTAGTGGCATTGAGGTATTCTGGAGGCCAGGTCCTTTTCCTAGGACTCCTCCAGGTCCCCTGAGTTCTTTTATTGGTTGGGTGGAGACTAGCAAGGGACTAAATCTAGTATAAAGAGAGGCAATGGTTCTTAAACAAAGCTCAATTTATTCCATTATACACTCTTAAGACAGAAAACACTTTGTAGCCTTTGAATTTCAGTATTGAACATAGCATTTCAATATTCAGCATAGAATATTTCAACCCAATAATTAAAATAGTGCACTTGTTTAAAGCTCAGAACATTCTGGACTAGCCACCAAGGTCTCAAATGGAACTGTTGATGGCCAGCCTCTTAATATTAGTAACTGATAGGTATGTATCCTTCTTGTAGCTGCTGACGTACCTATCACATAGGACTATCATGAACGTGGCATAGACTAAACTAGAACTGACTAGAACTGAACCAATGTACCGACCCAAATCCCTCCTCCTTTCAGGAAGCTCACAGAAAGTCAAGGAGAGTCAAGGAAACTAGTTTCAGATACCCTATACATTTTGATTCTGATAGTGACACCACTAAATTTTGGAATGTATAAACATCTTCTAGGGCAAAAATCATGTACAGAGTTATTGGTACCAGAAAGCCACAGCACCAGTGGAGTCCTGTAGCCTCCTGGGAGACAGAACCAAAGATTCAACTATAGAGGCTAATTACTATAGAAATTGAAATAGCATAGGTTTAGCAGAGGACTGAGGCTCAATCCAGGCCCTAATTCTGTGACAGTTGGTATATTGGATACCGTGCCAAAAACAAAAACAGTGAACTGGATTGATTGCTTGAAAGAACAGGCTTCTTTTGCCTTGATCTCTCTCTCTCTCTCTCTCTCTCTCGGTGATCACATCCCATCATCCTCTCTCTCTCTCTCTCTCTCTCTCTCTCTCTCTCTCTCTCTCTGTATTTGTGTGTGTATATATATATCATTGGTTCACTATACAATTCTTGATTGTCTGGAATCTCCCATGCAACCTGTTCAGGAATAATTGTCTTTAGCTTATTGGCTCTCAATGACATCAGCTAATAATTATCTTTATGATATGATCCCAAATTAGCTGGGAACAGCTAGAGAAAACAACAGAAACCCTAACCAGTAAAAGGCTGAAAATTTAAGTATCTCTTTTCCCTTCTAATATTACTTTTGCTCTAAAAATCAGAGTAGATGGACAAATGTCATAGCCCAAATTATATGCAGCAGTTTTGGACTCCTCAGACTCTTTTTCAGAGTGGGTGATTCATCACAATTCCAAAAAAAAAGAGTCAAAAAGTATTTCTGATAATCCTCTGCTCTCCGGTTTGAAATATAGTGGGATTGTATACTTTTTATTAAAATGCTTTTAATACCTGAAACAACCTTTGGTGTTCCTTTGATGATGTGGGTCCACCTTTTTAGCCTCTTAAAACTCCACCTTTAACAGCTCCTTACTGGGAGGTGGGTAAGGGCAAAATTCCAGCTATCTCATGATCTATTACTTTTGCAGATGTACAGCATGTTGGCATGCCAGACCGCGGAGCAATCCTCATGTTGATCACTGCTAGAGTAAACCTTTTAGCAGAATGAACTCTAAAAGCAAGCAAACACGTTGAAGAGCAACTGTCATGGAAAACCAGGCACAATTGTAGAAATGGGCTGTTACATCAGATGTGGAGGCTGATGTGTGGAAGCCCCCTGAAAATGCTTGGAAGAATGCAGCCAACAAACAACGGGTAGGACCTTCATGGCTTTTAGTTCACATGGAATGCTACCCTCTATGGTCCTTTGGTTTGATCCAATATGTGGGTTCATTTGCAAAAGAAAGGGTAAATTTGTAGCAGGAAAGAACTATTCAACATGCCTTCATGTACTCTTACCTACTGATGTAAGAGTTGCAACAAGCGTATCTTAGAAATTATGTTCTCACCCATGCTTTTTTAAAACAGCTAACATATTGTCATTATGAACTTTTCTTTCTCTTTTTCTCATATAAGAGGGAATGAATGCATAATAAAGAGAATATATTTTCTCAGCAAATGCAAGCACCAGAAGAATGTTTCTAACATTTTAGTAGCTCAGCCGTCATCACCTGGATAATTAACCCAATCTGGCTACATATTAGGACTCTTCATTGTATTTTATTCTGATTTTTTTTCTTGTCAGAAAGAGAGCCCTGCAAGGTTCAAAAACTTTTTTTTTTTGCTACTAAAGGAAAATCAAGAAAAGGCTACCATAGCAGTGTAATTTTACAGCTACAATATATTAAAATGGAGTTTCTGCTTTTAGGTAATCTTATAAATTATCCAATGGAACCACAATTATGTCAGCAGACTTTACTCTAGGTAGATACCGGTGGGGGACACTATCAACTTCTAACAATGTTACTGTTTTTCTGAAAGATGCAGATGCTTTACATGTTTAATGCTAGACTGGTCCTCTAAAATCTGGTTTGTCCTGAAGGGAATACAAAACTAAGGTTCCAATCAGATGGGTTGGTAGGAGACCCATGTGCTAGAATTTAGTCTGAGACAGTCTGAAGACTGGAAGGGGGTGCTAAATTCTTTGCCACCATCAACTTTTCAAGATGTTGGGCAGATACCTGAAAAGTCTTCTCCTTGGACACCTTTTCCCAATGGAGTTCTGAGACTAGGACTTGGGGGTATCCAATGAAATTGATGGGCAGAAGCTTCAGACAATAGAAAATAAGGCTTTATTCATTCAGGATCTGACTTAGGGCCAAACTAGACAATACACTTGAAATGAGTCAGGTTAGGGAAACCTATCCTGACTGGCAGGCATATGTGTCATCAGGGAACTAATATTCCCTAGTGGACTGGGGCCCAGTCCGGTTCAGGAGCATGATATTGGGA
>NW_015165261.1:167980-169369 GCF_001447785.1 Gekko japonicus | reverse complement strand
TAGTAGACTTGAATGGATTTTTCATATGTTAAAGGACTTTGGAATAAGAGAACCTGTACCTGTACTTATGTTTGAAGATAATCAGGCTTGTATTACCATATGTAAGGAAGAAAGCACCACAGCTAGAAGTAGATCAATTGGTATTAAGTGTGCTTTAGTGAAGGATTTGTACCAGAAGAAGCTGATAGATATTGAGCATTGTCGTACAGAAGAAATGGTGGCTGACATTCTGACTAAGCCACTGACCAAAGAGAAATTTGAACATCTACGTAAAATGTTGAATATGATTGGTACAAATGTTGAATTGAATAATTAATAATGTTTTTGTATGTATGACTTACATGTCAGACCTTGAGAAGGGGTGTTGGAAATGTATGTGTTTACAAGGTCTGATTCAGTCATTATAGGGTTAACTTGTATTCCTAGTTTGCTATTGTTTAGACTGACCTGGAAGGGATACCTGGCACTGAGCCAATGGGGGATTAGCCCGGGAAAAGTAACTTCTACTTTGATGCAGATTGGTCATTTGTTTCAGGTGACTTCCTTTCTAGGGGTCAAGAAGAAGGAGGAAATCTCCATTACGTGTGTGCTTGTCTTCAGTATAGGAAGCTTAGAAATGTAGCTCTTAGTGTTTTGTTAATTTGTAGCAATCCCGTGTACCTTTTCCCTTAGAATAAAGTATTTTTAAAAAGCAAAGAAATCTCTTCTTTCCAATAGAGCAAGATCCATCAAATAGTCTGAGTATTAAACAATTTTTGACTATTTACAACACCTTATAGTCCAACTCTCTCAGTCATACATTACTCCTGGCAATACCATCGCTTTGACCATACAGACTTTTGTTGGCAGGGTGATGTTTCTACTTTTTATTATGCTGTCTAGGTTTGCCCTCACTTTCCTCCCAAGGAGCTGGCATCTTTTACTCTATTCAGGTCCTGCAACTCCAGGAATCAACTTTCCTGGGATTGGAAGGGACTCTTGGGGCAGCAGGAGAAGAAAGATCCTTCCACTGACAGATTGCAGGATCCAACCAAATATATATGTGTCCCGAGGGCGAGCCTCCCCAGGGATGGCGCTGCTGCTCGGGACTCCAATGCCCCAACCCCCCATTTTCCGACCCCCATGGCACTCACAGGAGGGCAGGGGTGAACGAGCCCGATGCTACCGAGTCCCCCAAGCCCCGACACGACGCCAATGGATCTTCAGAACAACGCCACCCCAGACGAGTGACAGGCCATGGGGAAGGAAGCCCCCGGAAGAAAAGAAGGAACTGCCCATGGCCGCGAGAGCCCGCCCACAGCCCAGAGCAGCTTGGGGAGGGAGAAGCGCAGAGTCCGCACAACCATCAGGCCGAGAGTGAGTGAGCAGGGAAGGCGCCACGCCCACGGT
>NW_015165261.1:164424-167965 GCF_001447785.1 Gekko japonicus | reverse complement strand
AGGAGGGGGCGGGGCCCGGGGGAGGGGTGAAGGTTGGAGCACAAGGGGAGACAGGTGACATGAAGAGGGAATAAAAAGAGGACCGAAAGCAGAGGCCGAGGAGGTGGAGGCACAGGCGACTTGAGAGTGGACAAGCAGAGAGAGAGCGCATTGTCTGACCTGCCAAGGGAGAGCAGAGGGTGGTGACGTGACCTCCTTTTCTCCCGCAAGTCTGAGGCCTCTGCGGTTCCTCAGGGAGGTGGGGCACGGTGGCTGACAGCCAACAGCAAGTAGGATCGAGGGACAGCGACGAGGGGTCATCAAGCTCGTGTGACAATATGTTAATGGAAGTCTCCCAGAAAAAGTCCAATAATCACACATTTAATTTCAAGAGAGGAAAACTCTATAAAAGAAGGGTGTACTTGAGAAAGGAAGGATTGGGGGGTTCATATTTATTCACTTGGAACTTGGATGCTATTTAAACCATGTAAACCATGTAAACCATGTAATACCATGTATTAAGAAAACCACAAACAAGAGTGGTGCCAGAATGGTGAAAGAATAGAATTAAGGGAGATAAACAAGGGGAAAAGGCTTTCTTTAGAATGTTGCAAAAATTGCCCAAAAAAGGAGCACAAATGTCAGCAAAACAAATTAAGTAACAAGGTGAAAAGAATTTGAGGAGTATGCTTGTAGAAGTGTGCCAGGGAGCCAGATGGACTAATAAATCTCAAAGGTGTGAAAGCTCTACTAAGAAAGATAAGGAGAATGTAAAAAAAATCAAATTCTGCACGTTGGGCTTCACTGCAAAAAGCTGAAAAATAATGGGCGGTCTCAATTACTTTGTTTTTTGAGCAGGTGTCTAGCAGTGGCATCCTAAGCACTGTGACACCCTCCCTAGCTCATTGACTTCAGTGGACTTAGAATGGTGTAACTATTCTTAGGATGGTACTTTAAAGAACTAAGTCAAGCAGGAGTAATAGGAGATGAAAGCTCTTGGGCTAATTGACAAATACAAATTAATAAGTCGTTAGGTCCAGATGGCAGCATTGGGCGATTCTGCATCTAGCATTCGCTCCACATTTTCTTAACACTGAGGAAAAGACGCAGCTCAAAACCACATTCAGATACTTCGGGGTAACACTGTACTGACTACAAAGTCACCCCTGAACAGTCATAAATCTATGCAGAAAGTACCATAAAACTCGATGATCAAAGAAAGTGAAAGTGGCATGCAGTTCAGAGGGTACCATAAAATCCAATGATCAAAGAAAGTGAAAGCAGTATGCATTGCAGAGGGGAATTTCTGTTCCAATGCAGGTTTCATAAAACAATGGAGGGGAAAGCCAATGCAGAATCACCCATTGTTAAGGAGTTCAGAAGTGGAAGTAGATCAAGATGGGTAGCCATGCTAGTCTGTAGCAGTAGAAAAGAGCAAGAGTCCAGTGGCACCTTCAAGACTAACAACATTTGTGGCGTGTTGGGAGCTTTTGTGAGTCACTGCTGCTCACTTCTTCAGACAGAAGAGGAACTGTTGGTTTTCTGACAAAAATATACAGCTTGTCACTAAAATCAACCTTATCACAGAGGATATTTAAACGTATAGACTAGAGGTTAGAAAGCTGATAGAAGTTTATGTAATCATGAATGCTGTGGATAAACTGCATACCGGGAAATTTACAGGGAAATGATTTGCCTTCTCCCATAAACACTAGGACTTGGGGGCATCCAATGAAATTGATGGGCAGAAGCTTCAGACAATAGAAAATAAGGCTTTATTCATTCAGGATCTGACTTAGGGCCAAACTAGACAATACACTTGAAATGAGTCAGGTTAGGGAAACCTGTCCTGACTGGCAGGCATATGTGTCATCAGGGAACTAATATTCCCTAGTGGACTGGGGCCCAGTCCGGTTCAGGAGCATGATATTGGGAGAACGGGCTTCACTTCAGTCTTCCTCCCTGTACCATTGTCCTGAGCCAAAATGGCTGCATATATGTGGGGGAGTTTGCCTTCTAATAGGGTTTCATGTGAACTGACAATGAGATGGACGGTTGAAGCCCCTCCCCCTTCCATACTACACTGCACTCCTGAGCCGAAATTGGGGCCAAGTGCACTCGGGAACTGTTGTGAGATGCCTCTTTAAGAGCCTATCCCAGTAGGCCTCAGAGCAAGCAGGAGAGTCGAAGGGACTCAGTGCTTCTCAGCCTCCCTGCTAGCAGCCTGCAGGAGTGCAGGGCCTACTAAGAATCTGCAGAACCAGGCCAGGACAACCCTGGCCTAGAGGTCAAGGCACAGCTTAGTTAAGTATTGTAATTCCTTAGTCCAATAGCCAAGTTACCTGCCCTACAGCTACTGTTAATAAAGAAGCCTTCAGCCAAATGGAACTGGGTGTTTGCTGTTTGCTCCATTACACAAAAGGAACATTAATTCCCTGCCAGCACACAAGCCCACAAGTCAGGTCAGGAGAACTCTGACCCAACTTTTGTTTAAAGATATCATCTTGTTTGGCCCGTAGATGCTTTCAAAGGAGAGATCATATAAATTCATGAAGGATTGCTCTATCAGTGGCTCATGGCTTTGACATCTTAATGGCATCTCCATGTTCATAGGTATTTTTCAAACTCCATTTTCCAGGGAGCAAAGTATGGAGGAAATTGTTCCAGTTTTTGACCTGCATAAAAAATGCAACAGGTAGGGATGACACTAAAATTTGCAAGTTTGCTGGTTTGAATTTCAATTTCATGTCTCCCTTGTGAGAAAAGGACCCTTGAAATCTTATCTTCACTGCAGGTTGTCTTTTCACATTGGATTTTTCTTGTAAAAACATACACATTTTCAGTGTTAATTGTGCATCCATTATGTATAAACTATGGGTGGGATCCAACTAACATTTTCCCTTAATCCTTCCCAAGTATGGCTTCCATCCCACAAGCCTTTTGTCTATGCAGGTCCCATGATCCCCAAAATACAGTATTTTTGGATGGTCAAGAGGATCTCTTCTCCCGCTTCACCTGTGGAAAAGCTGGTTGGGTCCCACCTGATGCGTCCATGACATAAAAATGCTATGTATGTACATGCTACATGCATGTAGGCATGCCAAGCCCCCGCTGGAGAAGGGGGAACCCCCGATTTACAAGCCCCTTACCTGCTTTTTAAAAATTCGGGCCCGGGGAAAAAAATGGCGGCCAGAAATCGCCGCTCTAGCATTTAAGTCCTCCAAGTCTCTATGGTTATGAAAACCATAGAGACAAGGGCTAGAGCGTGTTCCGTCTAGTATGCTCCGCCTGGAGCACAGTTCCGGCTAGCTTCCGAGCTGCCCCTCCCTTCTCAGAAGCCCTGCTCCACTCAGGTGCAGTGATATTTCCCTCCTTCTTGCCTCTGGCATCGCAGCTCTTTCCTTTCCAGCCTCCGATATCCTGCTTGAGTGGTGGTGAGAAATCCCTCTTTTATCCTGCTTGAGTGGTGGTGAGAAATCCCTCTTTTATCCTGCTTGAGTGGTGGTGAGAAATCCCTCTTTTATGTCTTATCAGGAGTCAAGCTGTAGCTTCCCTGTAGTGT
>NW_015165261.1:150063-162873 GCF_001447785.1 Gekko japonicus | reverse complement strand
GCCCCTGGGGGTAGCAGGAGTGTTCTGGAACTGGAATGACAGGCCCAAGAGTGGAATGAAAGCCCCAGGGTGAAGCAGGAGTGTTCAGGGACTGGAATGAGAGTCCATGGAGTGGAATGACACCCCCTGGGGGTAGCAGGAGTGTTCTGGAACTGGGATTGTCTGTCACTACTTCCACGACTTCCCCTTCTATTTGCCAAGGAGTGATGGGGCCGGATGCCATGATCTTAGTTTTTTTGATGTTGAGCTTCAAGCCCACTTTTGTGCTCTCCTCTTTTACCCTGAGCAAGAAACTCTTTAGGTCCTCTTCACTTTCTGCCATTAGAGTGGTATCGTCTGCATATCTGAGGTTATTGTTTTCCTCTATTACTTTGCATTGTTCATTCAGGAAGGCCTCCTTATCTCTCCTTGCTGTTCTCTGGAAATCTGCGTTCAGTTGGGTAAATCTTTCCTTTTCGCCTTTGCCTTTCGCTTTCCTTCTTTCCTCTGCTATTTGTAAAGCCTCATCAGAAAGCCACTTTGCTTTCTTACATTTCTTTTTCTTTGGGATGGTGGTGATTGCTGCCTCCTGTACGATGTCACGAACCTCTGTCCATAGTTCTTCAGGCACTCTATCTATCAAATCCAGACCCTTGAATCTATTCTTCACCTCTACTGTATATTCATCAGGGATGCGATCTAGGTCAAACCTGAATGGCCTCGTGGTTTTCCCAATTTTCTTCAGTTTAACTAGTAGGGATGACACTAAAATTTGCAAGTTTTCTGGTTTGAATTTCAATTTCATGTCTCCCTTGCGAGAAAAGGACCCTTGAAATCTTATTTTCACAGCAGGTTGTCTTTTTCATTGGATTTTTCTTGAAAAAACAAGGTTACTTCAGAGGGAGAGGTGGGTTTGGGGGAGTGCCTGGAAAGTGACATCACAGGAAGAGGTGAGGTTTTGGTACAGTATACTGGAAGTGACATCACCGGAAGGGGAAGTGACATCACTTGCCATTTGACCTGGAAGTGACATCACAGGAAGTGAAATCACAGGAAGTGACACCACAAGTCTCCTGGCTCCACCCCCAAAATCTTCTGGCTCCACCCCCAAAGTCCTCAGATATTTCCGAATTTGGACTGGGCAACCCTACATGCATGACATAAAATGTTATAAAATGGGGTGGAAAAGAAACAATGGAATCAAAATGAAATTGGCTGAAACTGTCAACATTGACAATGTAAGAAATTAAGAATAAACAAAGATGACCACATTGGGTTATCCCTAGCAAGAGGGCCAAAGGTAACTCATTCACTCAGTACTATGCAAGAGTTCTTGAGCAAGGCTTTAACATCACGAGAGAGTGAGAGAGCAACTTCCAATGGCTGCTGTTGTGCTGGGATTAGGATCAGATCCTGGAGCAAAAGCATCTATTCAGCTTGTAAAGTAGGAGCTCACATGGAAGGTCTTTCTGCTATCACAACAGGCCATTGTTAGAAGACTACTATTTTGTAGTGGGACAGCTGAGGGATATGGGTATGATCATTCTTTGGAAGAACCATATGGCTAGGCTATTGTTTTGAGACATTGCCTATGTTTTTAAATAATATGTCTAGGTATGCATACCAAATGTCTAGGTATGCATACCAAAGGCACAAATCCTTTTGTTTAAGTACATGCCTGACGTAATTGTGCTAATGCTTATAGCAATTGTGGGATAGGAAAAACAAACACACACCACAAGTATTCCTTGAACCCCCCCCTCCTTTTTGCAACTGAAACATGAACGGCCCTAAGAATGACCACTGAGTCTTGGTGAATCTTCCCTTCTCTCCAAATGTCTCTTTTCCTCACCACCAAAACCTAAAATGGTACCTCTGGCGATAGAATCAGGTTATTAAGCACTTAGTGGTTGAAACTGCCACGGTACATTTGTCTTAAGCGGGAGACAGACACACTAGAATCCTGGAAAGCAGAATGATATATTCCAAGGAACTATCTTTTCTCTGCCCATATCTTTTAAAATTAAATTCCTTTTTTTAAAAAAAGTACCCATAGGTACACTTTTATTATTTTTTCTTTTCATTATACACTACAAACATACATGAAAACAAACAACGCAAAACTACCACTAACAAACACAAAACATATAACAGGAGGCTTATTCTATTCTTCGATTATCTATTTGTTACATTTCTAATCTCATTGTCTATTTTACTAGCTTATTTTTTCTGTGTACTCAAATTTCTATCAAATTATTACGCTTATATTATACCAGTCATAAAATCTCTTCCAAGTTTTTTGAAAAGTCCATTCTGTTCCAGCTCTCATCTCCAATGTCAATTTGTCATTCTCAGCCGTTTCGAACAGCTTATTCACATATTCTTGTTTTGCTGGAGTCTCCATTGTTTTCCAATATTTAGCATATAAAATCCTTGCAGCTGTTGACAAGTGAACAATCAAATACCTATCTGCTTTATCAAAGTCTTTCAGAAATATATTCAATAACAATATCTCTGGAGTAAAGGGACCTTAGTTCTTATTATTTTTTGCATTATTTCATGTACCCATCTCCAAAACTTTTTGTAACATCACATAACCACCACATATGATAAAATAAGCCAGTCTTATTCTTACATTTCTAACATTTATCTGAGCAAGTAGCATTTTGTTTAGCATTAGTCAATTTAATGTTTTTCAACCAAATCTGCTCCCACTCCTCCAAGTTAATATTACATCCAATGTTCTGGGCCCATACAATCATATTTTTTCACCTTTTCGTCTATCATCACATCATCTAATAAAATCTTACATAATTTCTTTATCACTTTATTTTCTGCTGTTAATATAGTTTCTTCCAACTCAGTTATTTTATTATTAAATCCTAGCCTCTTGTCCTTCAGATATATTGATTCCAGTTGTGCTGTCTTTTACCAGGATAACTGTTCTGGTAATTTAAGGTTATCTTTTTGTTCAAAATGTCCTGGTATCTTAACGATTCTTCTCCCGCGTAAACATTTGGTAAAGTAAATGCCTCTAAAGGTATTATTAATCTTGATCTTTTGGTATAAAAGTTTTTGTGTATAGAGTCCCAGACCTTTAGTAGTGCTGCTCTCAGCCAATGCTGCTTAAAGTATTTTTGTGAGCCTGCTTTTTCATACCACAAAAAGGCATTCCATCCTAGCAATAGGTCATGGCCTTCAATTTTCAAAAGTCTCTTATCTTCTAGTGTAATCCATTCTTTGATCCATACCAGGGCTGCTAATCTATAATACAGCAGCCAATTTGGAACTCCAAATCCTCCCCCTTCCTTTGTATCATGTAATATTTTCAATCTTATTCTTGCCCTTTTCCCTTGCCATATAAATTTAGATGTCAGTTGGTCTAAGTCTTTGAACAAATTTTGGTTTTGCAATATCGGGATAGTTTGAAATAAAAACATCCATCTTGGTAAAATGTTTTTATTGTAGCTATTCTTCCCATCATAGAAAGTTGCAGATTTTTCCATTTCTCCAAATCTTGTTTAGTTGCTTGTAATAAAACTTTATAGTTGTCTTCATAGAGTGTACTGCATTTATTTGTAAACGTAATTCCTAGATACTTTGCTTTCTTTACTATCTGGCATCCCGTAATTTCTTGTAGTTTTTCTTTTTGTTTATCCTCCATATTCTTAGTTATGATTTTTGTTTTTTCTGCATTTATTTTAAAGCCTGACATTTTGCCATATTCTTCAATCTTTTCCATCAAAGCCCCTGCTGTTTCCATCGGATTTTCCAATATAAGTGCCACATCATCTGTAAAGGCTAAGATTTTGAAGTGTTCTTTCTTTATTTGAAGTCCAGTTATCTTGCTTTCTCTTCTTATGGCTTCATTCATAACTTCCAGTACCATGATAAACAAAAGTGGGGATAAATATGTTTTGTACCAAGTTTATTTTGATTATAAACTAATGATTTGATCTGAAGAAGACTATGTAGAAAAGAGGAGAATAAGAAATCCGGAAACCTCTTTATCAACGTGACTTGTTTGAATAAATTTACAGTTTCCACTTCATATTCTCACCATTGGGTCTGGGCTTCCTTTTGTGGATCCTTTTGGACCTTTTGCATGGACTTATAGATTCTATAATGTTTGATCTTTTTATGTATTTAGATTGAAGGGCTTTGCTCTCATACTTAATTGGGTCGTCCCATGGACGTGAAGAGTAGAAAGCACGAGTTTAAACCCCTGCTTTCTGCTCTTCACAAAAAAACCAGTTCAGCTGTTTGGTTTGAATGCCTGGGAGCCATTTGCTGTTTTACTAGCTATCATACACCGTGATTTACTGTTTTACTAGCTATTATACACCATGGTCCTGTTTGTTGTAGCATTAAAAATTGAGCAAGAGCACAAAAACAGCCTAAAACATACAGCATCTTAAAATGAGTCTCATAAAACACTCTCAGACAGATCAGAATGAGTTAAAAAGATCAACCCTTTAATGGTAGCGAGCCAGTTTGGTGTAGAGAGCCAGTTTGGTGTAGTGGTTAAGTGTGCAGACTCTAATCAGGGAGAACTGGGTTTGATTCCCCACTCCTCCACTCACACCTGCTGATGTGACCTTGGGTCAGTCACAAGCTCTGGCACAGCTGTCCTTGAAAAAGAGCAGTTTGTGTCAGAGTTCTCTCAGCCCCACCCACCTCACAGGGTGTCTGTTGTGGGGAGGGGAAGGGAAAGGAGTTTGTAAGCCGCTCTGAGCCTCCAAGTGAAGGGCGGGGTATAAATCCAATCTCTTCTTCTCTTCTCTTCTTCTTCCTTTACTTAAAAGCCTAGACAAAAAGCAATGATTTTTGTCTTGCAGTGCAGTCAAATACATTTTTCCTCCTCTACAGACTGAAATGATGTAGTCCTAGGAATTTGAGATCATGTGATTTAGCCACACAAGTAGCTCCTCTTGGACAGTACAGCATCAAAGCTGTGCCAAGGTTTCTTAAGGTGAGGGTGTTTAAGATGCTTTCCTAGGCACATATACTTGGGAGTAAGTCCTAATGTATGAGGTAATGTTTTATGGATATTTTAAAATTGCTCTTTATTTTATGCCATTTTAATGACTTGTTTTTAATGTTGGTCATTTAAGTTGCTGTTTTTATGGTACTGTTTTTACTTGTGAGCCATCTAGAGCAGGTAACCCTGTTAATTCCCTAAATAAAATCAAGTAGGACTTACTTGGGAATAAAGACTGCACTGTGAGTCTTTGAAACTGCAACTTTGGACTGCAGCTGCTGCTTAAAATTCAGCTTCTTCACAGGACACAGGATCCCGGCTTCCTGCCCTGGTCAAAGGCCCAACATTTTCAGCTAGAGGTTTCCCAGCTTCACCCATCCCTATAGACAGAATTGCTAAGGAGATTAATCAGCAGTATTTTCCTGATGTGGATGGCCCAGGCTAGCCCGATCTTGACAGATCTCAGAACCTGAGGATGGTTGGCCCTGCTTAGTACTTGGATGGGAGACCACCAAGAAAGTCCAGGGTCACTATGCAGAGGCAAGCAATGAGAAACCACCTCGGATCGTCTCTTTCCTTGAAAACCCTACAGGGTCGCCAAAAGTTGGTTCTTGTGACCTGACGGCACTTTCCGGCACCACCATGAAGAAAAAACTTAACAAAGGTATAGAAAGAACACTTGGTGTTAAGCACAGCATAAAACTAAAGCTAGATCCACAGGAGATCTCTTATCTGAATACTGAATCATCACTAAGCTACAAAAGAATTAGATTTACACAGCATAATGAGGAAAATAATTCTGGTATGGCTGAATGGGTGAAAAAAAAAGCCTCACAAATTATATATTTTCCAGACAGAGATCTTCTGAGAGAATTGGATTTTATTCATCCTTTTTTGTCTTTGCATCTGGCTCTCTGGGAGCTCATCCAACGAGTCTGTTCCCTCAGTCTCCTCCTGGACTAATGTATGCCATTATGTGTCAGAGCTGTATAAAGCTTTAGAGACGGGCAAAAAAAACCCCAGCAAGACTATGGCAGAGCCTGTCGTCAGAGAGTAAAAGCTATTTTTATCTTCATCTCTCTCTGTCTAAAGTATATTTCTTTTACGCAGTCCCATGAAAGGGAAAAAGTACTGTTGGCATAACAATTGCTATCCTGGAGAATCTGAGTATTTCAAGTAATTTAACTGAAATTGTGTATGTGTGACATGTGAACAAATAATATAATAACAGGAAGCCTCCATTACTCTAGAATATTTTTCTCCCTTCTGAAATATAAGATGAATTAATGAAATTAATTCTCTGCCTCTACCTATTTTAAAAACTTATTATCAGATGTAAGAGGCATTTATGACACAGTCATTCAAAATACTGAGGGCCAAAGAGATGTGATAGGCAGGCGATCCACATGGATTTTTTTTTTTGAGACGTCTTTCAGTTTACATGCAAAGAGAGATGGTTGGGGCCTACTGTTAACAGTAAACAGAGTTTATGGGTGTGTGGGTGTTATGGACTGTCAAGTCCCTTCTGACTTATGGCAACCGAATGAATTAATGGCCCTGACCTAGATAGCTAATCTTGTCAGATCTCGGAAGCTAAGCAGGGATGGCCCTGGCTAGTATTTGGACCTCCACGTAATACCAGCGTAATACAAGGGATGCCATAAGTCAGCTGTGACTAGATGGGGGGGAGTATTTGGACCTCCACGTAATACCAGCGTCATGATGCCAAGGCAAGCAATGGCAAAACACCTCTGAACACGTCTCTTGCCTTGAAAACCCACCAAGGGATGCCATAAGTCAGCCGTGACTAGATGGGGGGAAAATGAATTAGTGACCTCACAAACATCCTATCATCAACAGCCTTGTTCGGGTCATGTAAGCTGGAGGCCGTGGCTTCTTTAATTGAGTCAACCCATCTCATAGTTGGGGGCTCCTGCTAACAGAAAACAGAGCTCATGGGTAGCTAAACTCTGCCACATTCTGTGCCTTACCTTGCTGCACTCCATTGTTACAAGTCCCCCCCACCCCGTCCCAGAAAAATGATCCAGGCAATGGAGTACAGTGAGGTGCAATGCAGAGGAACACCAAGGCACCATGCAGTGCCTAACCTGGCCTGCTGTCCTAATGTATTTAATGAAAAAGAACACACAGCCTTTGAGCATTTAAATCAGTTGAAGACAGGTTCTTGCAGGGTATCCAAAACACATGAATGCCCTGAGTCAGACCACTCTACCTATCAAGGTCAGCATTGTCTACTCTCAGAGCCAAGGCTTCAGACAGAGGTCTTTTACACTGGCTACTACCTGACCTTTTTAACAGAAGATTCCAGGGTTGGATTTGGGACCTTCTGGTTGTTCTACTAGTGAGCAACAGTCCTTTACTTCTTAAGAAGATGGAGCAGAGCCTTCCACTCTATGTAATGGGGGGGGGGAAGGAAGCATGAATAACAATCATTGATGAAAACAAGGGGTTTTATAACAAGTACATCCTGATTTTTTAAAATGAAACTTTGTAATGTATAAGACTTCTCTCTTGAATCAGGTATGGGATCCTGCCCTGGTTAAAACTATTGCTGAACTTTAAAAAAGAAAATTAGTAGAAGCAGGCTTTTTACCAGTTTTCCCAGATGTTTTATCTGTTTTGCTGGAAAGAAATAGCTGATGAAGTGCATACTTCTGGGAAATCAATTCAAAATTCTGCCCTCCATCAAGATATAAACCTAGAGAAGAGCTGAAAATCTTTCAATTATTTCTAACTATTCAAAACAAATCTCTGAAGCGTTGCTGAAAGCTTCTTAGGATAAATCCTTTGACGCTCTCAGGTAAGTTTCAAGTGCCCTCTCCCCCCCCCGCCTCCTTAAAAACAACTGTGCTTGATTAGTCTAGTTTAGCCAGTATGGTTGTGGACTTGAATTGAGAGGTCTTCATTCAAATTAGAGATGCTCAAACACCCACCAGTTCAGCTTGTGTCCTGTTCATGATGGAGAATGGAGATATAATTTTTCAATGATTGGTTCAATATTTTATTGATCTCTTCATTGGCGTTGTTGTTTCACTGTATTCCTTCCTGAACATGCAGTACAGTGCAATTGGCTTTTCATGGATGCCTATTCCCACACAGCCCAGCTGAGTTCTACTTCCCACCCATCCTCGATGCCTAGTGCTCTGCTGAGCAGGCAAGTGTTTAAATAGGCAATTAGATCATTCACAAACCATATCAATCAGTCTTCAGTAAATGCTGTGCTTCCATAAAATCCTATCCTTCAGTGCTACTCTAAGTAGTCCTTAGTGATGCTAATGGTCACCAATCAGTCCGCATCAGCAGCATTTTGGCACATGCACAGTTTTGCCAAAGGCCTACGCAAACTGGTTTGGCAGACAGTTGCAGCTGCTCGGCATGAGCTGAACAGAGTGAGTGATTGGCTCATATGTGATCACCACCTTTGCACATGGTAAGTTTGGCAGTTGGATGTATTTGTGGAGAAATTCACAGCATCTGTAGTTCAAATATCACCTCTCTCGTGTATGACTAATAGACTAATCAAGCGTATAAGATGTAGACTTGAACTGGATGTCAGGGACGATATGTGCCTGCCACTGAGAAAATTAATCCCAGGGTTTAACGTCCATCCTTCATCAAGTTTCCTCACCCTGCGCAAGTGGCAGCTAAAGAGGTGAAGTGGGGCTGCATAGTACTAACTGTACAATTAGGCAGGTTAAAGTAGCTACTCTGAGGCCCTGATCACACGGGAGGTTTTGGGCCGGAAGAGGGACAGATCAGGGGCGCAGCAAACGGGCGCGATCTCACCGCAACATCTGGGAATCGGCGTGTACCCGTACCCAATCCGTACCTTTAGGCCTAAAATGTGCACTAAAAATAAACCTAGTAAAAGGTAGAACCAACCTGACACGCCGCATCAAGTGCAGCCGTTGGATCGCCGGCGCGCCCGTCTGCAGGAGCAATCGAGGCTCCCAGCCGAACTGCGCATGCACACACATGTGCAGCCAGCTGCCTCGCGCTCCCGTCCGTGGCTTTCCCCCCAGCATCTGATCGTGCCGGGGAGCAACTGCGTGGTGGCTCAGGGGATCTGTGTGATCCCGCCGCTGCATGTCTCTTTCGGTGCGGCTTTCAAAAGCCGCACTTTGCCCGCAGCAATTTCCCCCCGTGTGGCAGGGGCCTGAGTTGGCTAATTTTGGATTACCATCAAATGGCTGCATAGGAATAATAATAACAGTGGTCACAATAGAAGTTTATTTATGGAGTGCACCATACACTGAAATGTCTTGGGAAATCACTGGAGAGGTGGAGAAATGTTATATTGTGTGAGGGAATTCTATTAGAGATGTATGACTATGCACTGAAAGAGAGAGAAAGAGGAGAAAATAAAGACCAGCGCCTTTAGTGGCATGACATCTAGATTTGTCACTAGAGGTGAGCATAATTTTCTTGTAGAGTCCTTCCTCGATAGTATCATTTAGGGTGCTTATTTGTGTGTTTCTCTCACTTACACACTACAATGGTACAATCTCAGCAAGAATATCAGATATATAATCTTAGTGCTTAGTGTCTCTTTCATTTATTAGTTCCCTGATCTGTACAGTGTTGATAGAACTGCCCATTTCTTTTTATTTGCCCTTGTCCAGTGCCTTTAACAGCTGCCTGATATACAGAAATTTAGCAGGCATAGCTTTGTTTGGTGTAGGGAGATCTGGTAGGAAAAAAAATTGCTCAATTTCTGTGAGCCAGGGGGGCAATACAAAAGATGGCAACGCTAGTGACTCCCTTATTTGGGCAACATTCAAAAGGATAGGCTGGCTCGACACATACTATGGCTTGGAGGATCAGAAATATAATATGGCCTCCCTGTTCCCTTGTTTTCCCATACTCAACAAACTGTATAAAATATGCTTTGGACAAACTACAGTTTGCTTACAGTCTGAAGTGGGTTTCAAGCAGTGCACTCCTAAGCATGATTACATCCTTCTAAGCAACAGACTTAGAATGGCTCAAGGGTGAAATGGAAAATCAAAATAACCCCAGCATTGAGCATCATGATGTTCTCTACCTGCTCCCTGGCCCGCCGCACCTTATGGGAGGGCTAGACGGAGCCAAGGCAGAAGGAGTTCCCTGCCTCCATAGGACATAGCCAAAGAGCTGGATGGAGGGGAAAGGAGCCTGCTCTTCCCAGTTGTTTCCCTAGTAACCTCCTGGGGCAGGTTTGACCAAAGGACAGACACATCTGCACAGTTGCCAGGGCTGAAGTACTTCCATTCCATTGATTTTCTAGGAAGGTCTGCAGTTGGTGAACCAGCTGAAGCTTATTAAAGACATTGTGGATAACAGATGAAATTTAAGTGTTCCTCTGTAGACACAAGTGTAACATACCCACAGCTGAGATTCTGCTTCACTTCCTTTCCCTCACCACTGAATAATTATACCCAACCTCCACGCACAATTAGAATTCAGAAACATTTTGCCTAGTCTGAGCACAGTCTACATCAAGTTTTCAAGGAACATACAGCCCCTTCCTTTCACACACACACATCCCATACAGAAACCATTCCTGGTTTCTACTTCCTTCCCTCTCCCTCATTCCAATCCCCAAAGTACCATTAGAAAGTTATTACCAGCTCCGTAAAAGTAAGCAATTTTCAGGGTTTAAAACACACACACACACATATGCAGCAATCTCAGTGGTTTATTAGTAAAATTGCAGTTCTGGCTAGCTTCCCTACTCTGAAAGGACTAGGAAAAGGAAGTAGCCAATAGTAAATGCATCTAAATTTGCTTTTAATATTGAAGCTTTTTGAAAGAAAGTTCAGAGGGGGGAAACAGCAAACTAATTAAAAATTCTATGTTGTGCTGATTTCTTTGCATACTTCATTGGGAATGTATATAATTTGATCAACATGTATGGATTATTGGCATCACCTCAACCAAGATGCTGTCAAAACACAGATAAAAGTATTCAATTTTGGGCGTTGCCTATATTGAATTATATTGGGCTTCAACTTCCAGCTATTATAGGCCAAAATAAATACTGGTTTTTCCAAGTCATGTCATATTGTGGATGCAGGGTTGCTAGACCACTCCCCAAGTGGAGTTGGGGGTCCCCCACTGCCAGGCCCTGCCCCCCCAGCCATTGATCAGCTGGCTAGCAGGGGGACTTACCAGTAGGAAGAAGGCCTAGGCCTCATTGCCAGCAATTCACAGGAAGTGAAATCATCATGTCAGTGACTTCTGGACGACACTCTGGCATTTGGGTAGAAGCCAGTTTCACCATAGAGTTTTGCCAAAATACCAGAGCATCACCCAGAAGTCACTGGCATGATGACATCACTTCCTCTGCAATGCCCACAACGTAGCCTCAGCCTTCTTCTTTTTACTGGTAAATCCACCCCATCCCCCACCAGTTGCCAGGAGGGACCTGGAAACCCTATGTGGGTGGGATTTTCCCTAACACCGGTATTATGAACTGAGATTGAGGTAGCTCTTAAACAAGGTGATTTTTTTTATTCAGCTCATAACTTAACACAGGAAGAACATAACACAGAACAACTTTATACGTTTTGAATTGGTAAAACCACACCTCTAAAACTCTAAAAGTCCAATGAGAATACTGCGCTTAGGACCAATGGGGATTGTTCCCGCCAAAGTCAATGTCTCTCTGGGTTGGTCTTGTAGTGTCCACTGACCGCCACCGGAGGCCAGCGCACACGCCTGAGCTTCAGTCCAGGACAACAATGGGGATTAGGATCCTAGTCCCTCCACTGGGGGAACCAATGGGAACCGTGGCGGGAAATTCAAACCCACCAATGGGACCCAGGGGTGGTCCCCTGGCTGTGTATATAGTTGGCCTGCCGGCCGTTTTGTTTTTTGTCTTTGTTGTGTGCCTAATAAAGCGTGCTATGCACTACGTCGTTGTCTGTCATCCATCCATGCGGCAACCCACTACTTAACAGTGGCAACGAAGGTGGGATACAGCCGCATCTGAGCCGGGCCATCGTGAGGGACCTAGAGACCGCGAAGCAGCCGATCCGATGAGCGATCTTGCCAGCGAGACCGCTTCTCCCGCAATCGCTCCGACGCGCACGATGGCAACCGCTCCTGGGCTAGGGCTGCTTCCGCCCTTCGACATAGCTCGCCCGCAGGACTGGCCAGCCTGGGTCAGAGGCGCTAAGTCCGTGCTGGAGTTCTTCGACATCACCGACGAAGGCAAGAAGAGGGGATTCCTCCTGGCCTCCTGTGGCACCGCCATGGTGTCCCTGGCCGGACGGCTACTCTCTCCCACAGACCTCGGTGACTGCACCTTCGAGCAGATCGTCAACGCGGTGCAGAACCACTTCGCACCCAAGCCCACAGAGTTGACCTGCAGGGTAACATTCTACACCCGCAACCAACTGGGCAGAGAGACCGCTGCGGAGTTCCTCGCGGAGTTACGCCAACTCGCCGCTGACTGCAACTTTGGGTCACATCTGGATGACGCCCTCCGTGACCACTTCGTCGTGGGGTTGCGGGAGGAGAAGCTCCGACGGAAGCTAATGGAAAAGGAGAAGGTCGACCTAAAAGAGGCCCTCGCCGCTGCAGTTGCATGGGAAAGGTCGCATGCCGCCCCAACCACAGCCCTCCAGGTTGAGCCGGCGGGTCCTGAGGAGCAGGACGTCCACCGAGCCTACGGAGGGGCCCGGCAGCACACCCAAGCACCGCAACGCACTCCAGCGTCGACCTCTAGCACCGGCCGTCAGCATCCCAGCGCGTCCACATGTGCCAGCTGTGGGGAACCGCACGACCGGAGGACCTGCCGTTTCTGCAATGTAGTTTGCCGCAGCTGTGGCCGCACGGGCCACCTC
>NW_015165261.1:149682-150021 GCF_001447785.1 Gekko japonicus | reverse complement strand
AAGAGCAGAGGCCCACTTCGAGGAGGACGCCGGCGCCGAGGACCTCTACCTCCTCACCCACTCAGCGTAGAAGGTACTGAGACTCCCCGGCAAATCCCCTGCCCCCAAGTTCATGACCACTGTAAAAATAGAGGGGTCCCCCTGTGAGATGGAGGTGGATTCGGGCTCCACCGCTTCAATAATCTCCACGGCGACACTTAAGCGCCTGTGCCCTAAGGGGGTACCCCGATTGCGGCCAGCCCTGGTGACGCTCATGGACTTCCAGCGGAACCAGGTGCCAATAAAGGGAGTCGGAACATTCAAGGTTCAGTACAAAAATTTAAAAAGGAACCTGGACTT
>NW_015165261.1:141946-147413 GCF_001447785.1 Gekko japonicus | reverse complement strand
GAATCACGTCCAACCCGGTAAGCGGCCGGTGCCCAGCGGAGCTTCTCCTGGGCCGGAGACCACGAACCCTGCTGGATCGCCTGCACCCAGACCGGGCTCCAGAACCGAGGGACAAGACCGAACAGTGAGAAGCACCTCGCGGGTTCTTCCCAGAAGACCCGGTGTTCGCCAAGAACTTCGGCAGGGGGCCAACGTGACTAGCAGGCCGCATCATCCGACCCTTGGGCATGGTGATGTATGAGGTGTCCACGGAATGCGGGCAGGTCCTCAGGAGGCATATCGACCAGCTTAGGCAGCGAATGCTTCCCGAGCACACTACGGAGGAAGTACCGAGACAGCGGGAAGTCCTAGAGGAGGACCCTACCATTGCTCCAGAGGAGGCTGCGCCTGCACCAGAGCACCCACTCCAAGACGACCAGCCCCCGGCAGCCGCGGACGCGACCCCGGAACCAGCGGCGGCTGCAGCGGAGGCCCCGGCACCACTCCCGAATCCCGGCTCAGAGGTCGGAACCCCGGAGATACCCGCACAGACCCCAGACGATCCGCAAGGGTACGACGGCCCCCATTGTACCTTAAAGACTATGTCACCTAGGGGAGGTTCCGGACTATGGGGGGAGGGATGTAGTGTCCGCTGACCGCCACCGGAGGCCAGCGCACACGCCTGAGCTTCAGTCCAGGACAACAATGGGGACTAGGATCCTAGTCCCTCCACTGGGGGAACCAATGGGAACCGTGGCGAGAAATTCAAACCCACCAATGGGACCCAGGGGTGATCCCCTGGCTGTGTATATAGTTGGCCTGCCAGCCGTTTTGTTTTTTGTCTTTGTTGTGTGCCTAATAAAGCGTGCTATGCACTACGTCGTTGTCTGTCATCCATCCATGCAGCAACCCACTACTTAACAGGTCTGTTTGCCAATCCTGTTCTCGCATATGAATACATAACAACGGGGATCTGAAGAACAATGCTGCCTTGGCTGAAGAAACAGAGCTGAAGGATGTGTAACTGCCCAGGACAGTGCTTTAATGGATCAGTAACAGGGACAAGATCTTTACGATGATACTTTTACCATTTAGAGATCTAGTAAAATCCAGTTCAACAGTGATCCAGCCCTCATCACAGGCAACCTATGTAATCAGTTATATGTAATAACCTGATAGATCCGGATGGCACGTGCATTAGCTGTGTGCTAAGAAAGTCAATTTTGCACAGTGAGCTCTCTTGTTGGACTGGGGCAACTGCATTCTCTTGGTAGTGTTCTGATAATGCAAAACCAAGGGGGGGGAACCAGGGGTTAGAAAGATAAAACTGATTTCCTTCATTTGGAAATTATGTCTGTTTCCAGGGGAAACAGTAAGCATCAGATAATCAAGAAAGCTGTTGTGACAGAAATCAAGGCCCATAGACACAAAGGCCCTTAAGTTCATCTAATGCTTTAATCTTTCAGAAATGTGCTATTTTATACCTGTCTCTGGATTAATCTATTTCCAATCGAATGCAGATTACTCAAAGCTGAAGTGTTTATTTCAGGCTTTTCATAAGTGGTGATGGAATATCTTCTGCCAAAGGTTTAATATAAAAGCATCAAAAGATTATAGCAAAGAATGTATCGTTGCAGTGCTATTCTTTTCAAGAAAACTGTAAAAGCCATGAATTTACTCACCTTAAATAACACTGGTAACTTATTTTCTCACCTAAGTAGGGTTGGCCAATTTTGGCTTGCAAAATTCCTGGATATTTTTGGGAATCTCCCAGAAAGGGCAGAGTTTGAGAAGGGAAGGAGACTCAGCAAGAATATGATGCCATAGAGTCCACCCTCCAAAACTGGCATTTTCTCCAAGGGAACAGATTTCTGTAATCTGGAGACTGGTTGTAATTCTAAGTGAAATCTAGGCCCCACTTGGAGGTTGGCAACTCTGCCAATGGCTCTGTATTAATTTTTGGCTTGGTTTTGAAAACCAGGAAAGTCATTTAAAAAAAAAATGGGGCAGACCTGCACTGCACATTGTGTGAAGTTCTGCTACCAAATGTCCAGATTTGGTAAACAGATTTTAGCCACAGGGGCTGCTGCTTTAATTTACAAGGGAACAGGAACAGTCAGTGCATGTCACATTTCTTTCCCTGTCAGAAGTCCTCCCCCCAACCTTCTTTGACTCCTGTTGCAGAAATAACCCAGCAGGGGAAAAGGAACTCAGAGAGGTGGTAGTGATTTTGCACAGGAAAAGGTGCATGGATGAGCAAGAGAGGAAGAGACCAACAGCCACAGGCACTTGTCCTGCCTTCCTCCCACCTCCTTCCCAACTGATCAAGCACCCATTTACCCTGATGTATAAAAGCAGTCTGCTCCTCAATGGGTTAGAGTTTGCCCACTCTATACAAGCTGGGATACTAAACTCGGGGGGAGGGTGGATTTAAACCCTTTCCTCTAACTGTTGTCCCAAAGGCAATTGCTATTATTTGCATGGGGCCAATGCCATTCAAGGAATTGAGTTTAAATGGGAGAAATGGCATAAGGAGAAAAGGTTAATGCCACTCCTCCATGAACATCACCCATTCCTAGCACAGTTGCTTTTTAAACTTCACTATACATACACAATCACAGCGTCTTCTTGATCACAGATCTTGGCCCTTTCTGAACTCGTATTTTGACTCGGTTTCTGAGCGCATCCTATTCTTCCATTCTGCATTCCCTCCTGCTTTCACTTCCAGTTTGTGTCAGGGCTTTCTCTTGTTTCTGCATTTGTTTTATAGGAATCTGCATTCAGACCACTTCCAGCATACTGTTGTCCCGCAGCTACCAAAACTCCTTTTGCTGTGTTTCTTTGTTCTCATCTGCTTTCGAATTGCGAATCCTTTTTAAAGTAGAATTGTTTCTGCAAGTATTTAGGTGCTGCCCACTGCCCCTCCCCCATTTTCACCTCTCTCTCTTTAAATTGACGCTCCCTCCCCATTCTGTTTTCTTTCTCTCCATCTCCAAAGACAAAAGAGGATGTGTCCTCCCACTCAGGCAAACTTTTAAAAAGCCAGAAAGAGCATAAGAAGGAATCAGTAAATAATAAAGGACTAGGGGATCCCCTGCTCCCAAATGTGTCACTCTTGCATGTGTGGGCCTGGATTTCCCCATTTCTTCCTTTTCTTTTTGCAGAATCGTGGAGGAAGGGAGGCTTGGCAGCCAGTTAGCTTTAAAAATGCGGGTTTTGCTTGTGGAAGCAGAAGGCATTCAGAATATACAAAATAATAAACCGGATGAGGAAAAACCAGGGCAGAGGGAATGTGTGTGACTGCGAAGTCAACCCTTTAAGCTTGACTCCTCGGATTCTCTGGAGCAAGTTGTCAGTTCAGAAAGTTCAGATACAACCTTGTGTACCTAGTCTCATTACACCCTGAGACTAGGCTAGCCCATTTCATCAGATCTCAGGAGCTAAGCAGGGTTGGCTCTGGCTAGAATTTGGATGGGAGACCAAGGAATAATAGGGTTGTGATGCAGCGGCAGGCAATGGCAAACCACCTCTGTACGTCCCCTGCCTTGAAAATCTTATGGGGTTGCCATAAGTCTGCTGTGACTTGACAGCCTATATATATGCATAAAATAATCACAGCTTTAAAAAAAAGATTGGTTGCATCAGTCCTTACAGTCTGTGCTGGTATTCTGTAATATGACAAATATTTTATTCCAATGGGGGTTGACAAAAGTATTTTTTTAGGTCCAGAAATGTGGTACTGCTCCTAGTTCAGAAATGCAAAAGAAGTTCTGGTCCTGTTTTTACTTTATTCTACTTCATTTATTACAACCATTATACCTTGCCTTTCCCTGTGGTTCAAGGCAGCTTACAAGAACAGCTAAAAAAACTTTTCCAGTTAAAACCAAAATAAAATAACTAACCCCTAATCTCTCCCGCCCTGCAACCAGTCTATATGGTTGAACAAATATATGTTTTTGCCAAACTTTGGCTTTCTCTGGTTTGTTCTTTGTTTGTGACCATCCAACATAATTGAAAGTGGGGCAAATAGTAACTAAACTTAATCAGCACAGCTACTTTGATTGAAAAGGTATTATTTCTGCATACTATATTGAGAGCCTGCATGTTAGGGTTGCCAGGTCCTACCAAGTCCCCAGCGGGGAACTTTAGGGGCGTTTCAGGGGGGTGGGGACAGCCCCAATGTGATGATGTCACACAGAAGTGACATCATCACATTGGGGACTGGCACTTGCACTCGAAGTCGCAAATTTGCGGCTTGGATTGCAGACTTGCGCTTTCCCCACTTCTTCCCCAAAGCACATAAAGGATCCCCTGAAATGCTTTTGAGAAGAAGCAGGGGGCCCGCATGCAACTTCATGGCTTGGATTGCAGGCACGCACCACCCCTCACTTCTCCCCCAAAGCATTTAAAGGGATCCTTTAAATGCTTTGGGGGAGAAGTGGGGGGTGGTGGCATGCACCCCTCTCCCTCCCTCCTGCACAATTTAAAGGGCCCTCCAGCTGATTGGCAGCCCATGTGCTCCCCACTGATCAGCTGAAGGGCCCTTTAAATCCTGCAGGAGGGGATGGTAGTGGGGCTTGGGGGTGGGGCTTCCCCTGCCAACCAGCTAGCCGGTAGCAGATCAGAGCCCCCAAAACTGGGGGAACCCCCACCAGGACCTGGGGGATGGCAACCCTATTTCATAGTGTAGTTGTTAAGAGAAGCGGACTCTAATCTGGAGAACCCAGTTTGATTCCCCCACACTCCCCCTCCACATGGAGTCTGCTGAGTGACTTTGGGCCAGTCACAGTTCTCTCAGAACTCTCTTAGCCCCATCTACCTCAAAAGGTGACTGTTGTGGGGAGGGGAAAGGAAGATGGTTATAAACTGGTTTGACATGCCTTAGTATAGAGAAAACTGGGGTATAAAAACCAACTCTTCTTCTTCTATTGTGATTAGAGCTGCAGGCAGAAATCCACTTTGTTTAATGCTTATCTAAAAGATCTGTGGTAGTTCATTGTGTTCCTAGTTCTTTGCTGATTTCCTCCACTTTCAATCGAGGAATGATTTGCTTCTTAATCCAGCACTCATTCAATTTTTATTTATTTATTCTCATTGCATTTATACCCCACCTTTGAATGGTGCCTTTTCTTTCCAACACCCACTCTGAAGATGGTAAATGTTAAGAAGTCCAATCTTAATTTTTACCCAGCCAAAAAAAATCATACCATCTTAACAAGAGCAATGCTTAAAAACACAATGTGATGAATTCATTGTTCTTTTCAAGAATTAAGCAAGATACATAGGAAAAAAGAATATTTTTAGGACAGAACTACACATAATGTGCAATGATATGTTCCTTTCCCCCAACCTCCCCCCTTTTTAAAGGAAAATAACCACTAAGTTACCCATAATCTTTTCCCAGTGGGGCTGTAAATAGCCTGGAGGTATTGAGTTTTGCGGGGTGCAAAAATCAGATGACAGGAAATGGTTAAACATTCCCTTTCCT
>NW_015165261.1:117336-141935 GCF_001447785.1 Gekko japonicus | reverse complement strand
TCCTGCTGAGCTGATTTCCCCTTTAATATTTCAGTGGTAATGGGAGAATAGAGTTGACTGGTCCCCCCTGACCACCAGCAGGGGAATGGGGGTAAGGCTGCCTGATCCAGGTTTGGAAACTCTTGGAGATTTGGGAATGGAATCTTGGGGAAGGACAGGGACCTCAATGAGGTACAGTGCCCTAGAGTCCACCCTCCAAAGCAGCCATTTTCTCCAGGGGAACTGAGATCTCTGTAATCTGGAGATGAGCTGTAATTCCAGGGGATCCCCGCGTTTCACCTGGAGTCTGGCATCCATATGGGAGGACAAAATCAGGAGAAAGCATCATAATGTATAATTTGCAGTTATGGTCTTAGAAAGCTCTTGAAACCCCCTTTGTTTCCAAAGCTCTTAATAAGGAAAAGCACCAGTGAAATGTTGTTTGGGGAAAACAAGTGCTAGAGCCCTCATAGGAGTTCATTCTTTGCCATTCCTTCACGTTCACCATCGGCAGTCTAGCGGTCTGTTGGGAATTTTAAAGAAACCTGCCACCTTGGCCTGAAGAGAGAGCGACAATCTGGTGGCAAAGAAGAGCTGGAATTGCCTTTGGGACTCTAGCTACTTATCATAGAGGTATCACAGGCCCTGACCTGGATAGCCCAGGCAACCCTGATCTTGTCAGATCTTGGAAGCTAAGCAAGGCTGACCTTGGCAAGTAGGAATCACCAGACATCACCATGACTTCCAGGCATGGACACACACACACATACAAAATGCCAAAATAACATAGGAGTATCATGGGACCTCACACCATAGGGAAGCTGCTTCTGTGTCACTAGTGGTAACGACAAAAGGCATCTCAGATGCAAACATAATGTCGGAACGTATTTCCACATATGGTGGAGATGCGAAAAATTACAGAAATTCTGGAAAACCGTTAAACAGATGTTAAAAGAAATTATAGGGAAGGATTTAGGGAAAGACTTAGCGCTGTTACCAGAGCTTTTTTTACTGAATGTTACACCTGATGGGTTAAAATTTAACGAGAAATGTATTGTTGTATATGTTATCACAATGTTCAGGATTTCTATTGCTAAAAATTGGAAATCTGATAAATTACTGAGTAAGGCTGATTTGACCAATATTCTTTACGAAGTAATTGAGATGGATAAGCTCAATATGTTTCTGGCGGGCAAAACAGAAGAACAATTTAACCTGAAATGGCTAAAAGCCATAAAATGGTATGAAGAAAAAAGCTGACTTAACCCCCAAATGTATGAAATTGTAATGTGATTGCATGTAAAGTTGGAAAACTTAAAATAAATTATTTTTTTTAAAAAGGCATCTCAGCCTCATCTAACATCAAAACGTTGGGGGAAAGTATCGGAAAGTGATTGCAGGAATCCTGGCTCTTTAAGGATCACTTTAAAGGTCTCAGGGCAACAAGTAACATGGTCCAATATCATCAGCATTCACCGCCTATCCAGAAATGGAAAGTGTAACTTTGGCTCCTTTGCAATCTTGCTTGCAAAAGAAAATGATGCTTCCTGAATCCACTCGCATCCAAATGAGTCAAAGTGATTGCAAGGATGGCAGTAAGTGCACAGCAATCTGAAAGATGGCAGTGTGGGGGGCTGTTTTGAAAGCTACAGTTTAGTTAACTTATGCTGCTTTCTGAACTCACAAAGAGACTATTTTCCCAGGAAGTTGGAGTCCGTCCTTTGATTGCTGGGTACTTTTGCTGCACCAACTCCAGTTTACTTTACCACTATAGAAGGAAGTTAGCTCTCAGGAAACTAGAAAGTATGCAATATGGCTACCCAGACTTCTGCATTTTCCAGTCAAGACATCTACATTGTGCTGTCCACCAAGAAGTGCACCAGTGCAATCCCCATTTATTTCAATGGGACCTGACCATGAATATCTCTTGGGCTCTGTACAAACATAACATTTGCAGAGCAAATTTTATCTTATTCCCCAGGAAGCTTGAGGAAAGCGTTGGTTAAAAAGCAGGGAAAAGCCGCTCTGTGTCTCTGAAAGAAAATATTGTAGATCCAGAAGATGATAAGTGGAGAAGGAAATATACTCTGCTCAGTGAAAACATGATTTATGAGAAAAATTAGCTTGATCTGTCATGGTTGTTAGCCAATTGGCATCTGAATCACAGACTCAGCCTCTGGCACAGTTTTCACTGAGATGGCAAACCTGCACATGGACTGCTGTTAGGAGAAACTATTCCTTGGAATAACAGAACCTTGTTGGTGGGATGGGGGGGAAATTTAGAAATGCTCAACTTTCTTCAGAGGGGAAGAGAAAGCCAGTCTGTTATAAATCGTAAAGATTCTTGGTGTACTTTGACTGTATTAAATGGTCATCCTGGTTGTCAAAGCTCTTTACCACACAGGAATGACAAGATCCAGCCAAGTGCAGAGGGTCAGTGTGGGCTAAGAGACAGGAGTTTTGTCCTTGTTGACATGCGCAAACACTATACTCTTACCTCTTGATGAACCAGAACCAGAACACTCAAGGGGTATTGGTGGTGGTGGTGGTGGGGGAGATACAGACTCTGGTTGGTGGTAGCCTATAGAAAAAGAGTTTTCTAACACCAGGAGGGGATTGGAGAGGAAAGGGTTTCCGGAAACCTATGTATTCCAGACCCTCTCAGTTACTCATGAGGGAGAAACAAAGGGGTCCTGAGCAGGTGAATACATGACAAGGGGCTCATATGTTCCTCCCTCCATGCAGAAAAATTGACATGACAAAGAAGAGTTCTAACTTGGCGTTTTCTCTGACACTCTAGTTTTCTATATTACTTATTTATTTAGAACATTTATATACCCTGCCTTTCTCCTGACGCAGTCAGGACCCAAGGCAGGTGACAACAATTGCCAGCTCCAGGTTGGGAAATACCTGGAGATTTTGGGGGTGGAGCCTGTGGAGGGTGGGGTTTGGGGAGGGGAGGGACCTCAGCAGAGTACAAGGCCATAGAGTCCACCTTCCAAAGCAGTCATTTTCTCCAGGTGGACTTATCTCTGCTGCCTGGAGATCAACTGTAATCCCCCGAGATTTTCAGCCACAGTTTGGCAATCCTACAACAATAGATATAATACAAAAAACAACCATCCATTAGTTACCACACATAATTAAAAACAGATCATTAAAACAGTTGCACCAGATCCCACTCCAAATGCTCCATAAGCTCTCGTCAATAATTCTGTCACATTGGAAGGCCCCAGTGGAAGGCCTGAGTTATCCCTTCCAGGAGGCTCTTTCATAACAAAAAGAAAGGCCTATGCCAGAGCCATCATAGAGCATATTGCTGGAAGCAAGGGGAATGTTAGGCGACACTGTTGTGAGGAGTACAATTGCTCCATGGGTTCATATTGGGAGAGATGCCGCTTCAAATATTTTTGGCTCCAGGTCATTATGGTTGCCATTGCTGGCTAGAAATTCATAGAGATCTAGGGGCAGTGCCCAGGGAAAGTAGAGTTTGAGAAGTGAAGAAAGCTTAGGAGGGGTGTGATGCCATAAAGTTCACCCTCCAAAGCTGCTATCTCCCCCAGGTTTTACATTATTGCATCACCCATGTGGCCAGCTAGCTCCTGCTTTAGGTCAGGAATTCCACATTTGTCCATGTTTTAGCCACTCCCCCATGCCCTTATTTGCATTGCCCCCTCCCTTCTCCACTTTTTCTCCCTTTTTTTAAAGCCCATGCTTGGTTACGTTATAACATACCAATGTAATCAACAGGCAAAACTGCCCCCAAAAAACCTGACAGAGAATTGCTAACATATCACAGACGTGTGCAGGAGAAAGCCACAGCAATTGGTTATCAGAGTTGTCACTACTATTTGAACCAAAATTTAAAACCCTAGCCCACCAAGGAGTGTCCTATTATTGTGCTGCCTCTGATACCACATAAGAATATAAGAGACGCCAATGTTGGATCAGGCCAAAGGCCCATCCAGTCCAACATTCTGTCACACAGTGGCCAAAAATACCAGGTGCCATCAGGAGGTCCACCAGTGGGGCCAGGACATTAAAAGCCCTCCCACTGTTGACCCCCCGAAGCACCAAGAAGACAGAGCATCACTTGCCCCAGAGTCCCTATCTATACCTTGTGGCTAATAGCCACTGATGGACCTCTGCTCCATATGCTTATCTAATTAAGAACATAAGAACATAAGAGACACATATGTTGGATCAGGCCAAAGGCCCATCCCGTCCAACACTCTGTGTCACACAGTGGCCAGAAATACCAGTGCCATCAGGAGGTCCACCAGTGGGGTCAGGACATTAAAAGCCCTCCCACTGTTGACCCCCCGAAGCACCAAGAAGACAGAGCATCACTTGCCCCAGAGTCCCTATCTATACCTTGTGGCTAATAGCCACTGATGGACCTCTGCTCCATATGCTTATCTAATTCCCTTTTGAAGCCGTCCATGCTTGTAGCTGCCACCACTTCCTGTGGCAGTGAATTGTGCAGCCATGATGGATGCCAGATGATTGAGGATGCTTGGGTCCATCCTTTCACTGTTTGAGGGTGAACACACTGTACATGCTGATATCCACCCATGGCCCCATAAAGGTCATGAGGAATCTTTCAGGCATCTAGTGCATATGCCTTGATAGGAAATCACAGCACCAAATAACAGCACCAGAACGCTGCAATGCAACAAAATCATTCTTAACTTTAAAAATTGTGATTTTGTAACACTAGCAAAATCTTAACAGCAATGTCTGCTACCATGACACATGCAGGCATTGTTGTTCCTGAAAGTTCAACAGCCGTAGTCATTATTGCGTTGCAACGCAATAACTGAAAACTTTTTTAAAAAAGAAAAGGGAGCCACCATAAGGGGAATGTGGTGGGTGGTGGTCTTGGGGAGGGAATTGGGAGGGGAGGTTTGCAGCAAATCCATGGATTTCACACCTCGAAACCCCGACCTTAGCGCTGAAGGGGGGGGGAGTTCTATTGAAATCCAGCTGCTGGAAAATTCTAGGGAAAACAGTTAAGATGCAGGTCAAATGTCCACCCCGGATTTTCTTGTGGGGAATCAAGCAGCAACTCCTACTGTGCGGAAGCTGGCGCCAGGCCAAATGGTTGTGCGGAATCGCCCTATGTGTGTGCAATAAGATACTGCCAACCTGATAACAAGTTTGATTTTTCCAGTTAGATTGGGTCAGCAGTACTGCAGGAGGCAATTCTGATTAAAGCAGATGAGACCCTCTTTTTCTTAATATTGTTGTTGAGGCGTCTGACATTTACCGAGATTATTTTAATGCTGTCAGCCATTTTAAAAATCTTATAAAAATAAATGGTATCCAATAATTGCTTATAAATTAAACACACATTAAAAAAATTATAAAAATGAAATAAAGTAATGTTAAAGCTAGAATCTTGTGAATCCGTTTCAGAAATTGCAATCCAATTTTGGTGTCATTTGGTGAAAAAATAGCCACTGTGGAAACTCATCTTTATTTCCCCATAGGAAATAATGGGACATCCAACCTTAATGAAAACAGAACCCTGACACAACTTTCTAATATGATTAAAAACACTCCCAGCAGTTAATGAAAATGTCATGCCCTTTATTAAATTATGATATGGAATTGAATTAATAATTTTCCAAGCACATACCCCTAGCAAAAATCTCGGTCTGCTGAGTGAAATCTAGGCTGAGATTCTGTCCCTTCCTTTGCTACAGGTATGTAACTCTGCATGTGGGCCAGAGGCACCAGTCTCTTGGCAGAGCCCGAGGGGTCCTTCACGCACAGCCTGTGGCCCCCTGAGTGAGACAGCCCTGTGGATCCAGAACTATCCCAGGGTGCTGCAGTTGGACAACAAATTGTTTGTTTAATTTACACTGCTGTATTTCTTTGTAAATAGCTGTGCATCTCCAGTGGGGAGAAAAGTGGAGTAGAAATCTCTCCTTATATATAAAAGAGTTTTCATGTCCCACTTTCCTCAACGTTCCACATGCAGCTCCTGGAAAGCCGGACTCTCTCCTGAGGAAGACACTTCTCTTGGCTCCTGTGTGGGACTAGCTGTCCCCTCAGTGGCTGTTGGTAGGCAACCAAGCTTGCTTCTGTCAGTAAAAAACACAAAGGACTTTCAGCATAACCCCCCCCCCCTGGCAGCTTGGCCACTTTCGTGTCAGAATAAACTTTAAATGGATTCTCTCTCCTTTTTGGCTCCACTGTGGCTGGCTGGCTAATGAGTTGGGCCAGCGACCATCAAACCATTCTCTTCAACCCCCTGCTGTGTGGCTGACCTTCCCCTAGGGTTGCCAATCTCCAGGGGGGACCTGAGATCTCCCACTGTTACAAATGATCTCCAGATGACAGAGATCAGTTCCCCTGGAGAAAATGGCTGCTTTGGAGGATAGACCCTATGGCATTATCCCCTGCTGAGTCCTTCCATCCCCCCAATACCGCCCTCCACAGGATCCACCCCCCAAATCTCCAGGTCTTTCCCTTGGGGCCTCCTGCGTGCCAAGCAAATGCTCTGTTGAGGAGGGGTGGGACCTCAGACAGGTACAATGCCATAGACGCCACCCTCCAAGCCAGTCATTCCCTCATAGGGAACTATTGTTGCCAATCTTCAGGGGAGGGATGGAGATCACTCAGAATTACAACTGCTCTTTAGGAGGGAGGGGGAGGAGATGAAAAGTTGAAGCCAGGGGGCAGATAACAGTAGATTGATGGTTGGCTGGGAGGGAGATAGGGTTGCCAACTCTAGGTTGGGAAATTCCTGGAGATTTGAGGGGTGCAGCCTGGAGAGGGTGAGGTTTGGGAGGGGTGGGACCTTAGACAGGTACAATGCCATAAACTCCACCCTCCAAACCAGCCATTCCCTCATGGGGAACCATTGTTGCCAGTCTCCAGGGGAGGGATGGAGATCACACAGAATTACAACTGCTCTTCAGATGGCAGAGATCAGTTCCCCTAGAGAAAATGGTGGGCTCTGTGTCATTATACCCTACTGTGGTCGGCACATCAAATTGACGCTGAGTGTCCAAGGTCGGGGCACTCTCCCAGAGCCTCTTTCTAGAGCTCGCTGTATTTATTTCCACAACGGGCCTTATTCCTAGTGTATATATAAAGACAAAATGGTATGGAGAAACCTTTCCCATTATTCTTTTTTTCCTCATTTACTCCCCCACCCCCATTTTTTGTCAGTAATCATGTTTTTGTATTCTTTCTACCACTCATGATTTGAAGACATGAAAGCCAAGAACATTTTCACCTTACTGTGTCAAGATGAACTTTAAAAGTATCGTGGTATATATAATGTAAGAGGGGGGAAATACACTTGCATTGGCAAATGAGTCTTAACCAGCCAATGTATTCTGTCATTATATCCTACTGTAATTAAAGGGCCATTGCTTGCATTTTCCTCCTAGATTAATATGTGGACATTTTTCATGTCCATTAGAAAAAGGCTCTAGATTTAATGTGCAAAAAAAATCATCTCATTTTAAAAACTGACTCATCATGAGATGTTATTTCCAATCGCATTTGAAATACTTTAAGCATAATTTAGCTGGAGTAATAGATGTCGAGATAATTGGGGAATCAAACAGCTCATACACTTTGCCAGCTGTTGCTAAAATGGAGGGATGCCTGGAGGGTGGTGGAGATTTATCCCAAACAGAACCTCTTAGCAAGAAAGGCAGTGCAGCCAATACGGTCTTTGGGACGTGCTTTTTCTTTCTGTCTTTGGATGTTTGACTCATCTGCTGCTGTGCCACTACAACATCAATATTATTTCTTGTTTAAGTGGCAGTGTGTGCTGATGAGCACAGTTCAACTTGTTTCTATAGCAGGGGTCTACCGGTGGCAGTAACATGGCTCCTCAGCTTCTGGAGCCAACTGCAGAGCCTTTGCCTCCCCGGAAGGGAGGAGGCAGTGATGGGGATGTAGGCATCCCCACATCAGGTCACTGGAGGGGGGGAGATGGCAAGTAAATAACCATCGGCTCCTCCCTCCAAGTTACGTGGCTCAAGGGGTTGGGGTGCTACAGGGCGGCTCTGACAGGACCCACAGCCAAACAACGAAGTACACGCTTCCAGGAAGGTTTTACTTTTATTGAAAAGCCATAGATGCAATAACATGAACACTGTTAGGAATGGCAGGTTACCTGTGCGCATAATAGGAGATAGGGCATTCGTATGGGCCCCCCAGCAATAAACAATTAGATGGGCTCCCGCGCGCGGGAGACTGCTGGCCTCTCTAACGGTTGCAAAGCTGGGAATGGAGAAGCTCCCATGGATGATAGACACCACATACTCCACCAGTACAACATCAAAGATAAGCGTTGCAGCTCTGAAGCAATTAAGTGCATGGGAAGGAATGCAAAGCAATTAGAAAACATCTCCACACTCATGGCAGCGTAGCTGACATACTGCCCCCTCGAAAATCAGCTTCCCCCACCCATTTTGAGACGTCTCCCGGTCATTCCGGGAGATCTCCCGGTTTGTCCGGGAACTCCCGGTGGAACTTGTGAATCAATTGAGGGGCCCGAATATCCCCTACTTCCACCCACTCAAGGTGCTGGGGTCCAAAGTCTTTCCATTCCACCAAATACAACAGTTTTCCATGTCTGATTTTAGAGTCCAAGATTCTTGAAATCTCATAATGTTCCTCGCCCTCAATCAATTAGGCGGGGGTACCGGATGTTCCGGATGCCATTGGCAGGACCCAGAGTCTTTCTTCAGGAGGCTGAAATGAAATACAGAATGCAATTTTCTCAAGTTTTTAGGCAAGTCCAGGTCCACAGCAACATCACTGATAATTTTACGTACTTTAAACGGCCCAATGAATTTCCACCCCAGTTTTCTACTCGGTCTCAACATCTGAATGTTTTTTGTAGATACATACACCGAGTCCCCAGGCTGCAGAGCCCAACCCTCCACCCTTCTCTTGTCAGCCTGTGCTTTATACGCCTCCTTCCCCGCATCCAACGTTTTACACAAAAGTGGCCAAGAGTCCCGCAATTGCTTGCACCACAGTCCCGTCTCCCCAGGTCCCAAGTCCATTTCCCCATCCAGAAAAGGCACTGGTGAGCTATCATATCCATATAGCGCTTTAAATGGGGACATCCCTGTTGACGAGTGACAAGTGTTATTGTAGCAGAATTCTGCCAACAGCAATAAATCATTCTGATTGTCTTGTTGATAGTTAGTAAAACAATGGAGGTATTGTTCCAACATGTGATTGACCCTCTCCGTTTGTCCATCTGTCTCTGGGTGGTAAGCACTACTCAAACCCCATTCCACCCCCATAAGTTTCATCAACTCCCCCCAAAATCGGGAAACAAATTGCATGCCCTGGTCAGAGATCACCTTGGCAGGAAGCATATGGAGCCTCACCACATCCACCAGAAATGCCTTTGCAAGGGCTTTAGCCGTAGGCAGGGAAGCAAAGGGAATGAAGTGCGCTTGTTTAGAAAACAAATCAACCACCACCCAAATCACAGTTATAGATTTACTCAGAGGTAAATCCGTTATGAAGTCCATGGAGATAACTTCCCAGGGTCGACTTGGAGTGGGGAGAGGGTGTAATAGACCCGGGGCCTTCCCCGGTCAAGGTTTACTCATGGCGCAAAGCTGGCACGACTGGACGAATGAAGATAGATCCTTGCGCATGTGTGGCCACCAGAATTGTCTTTGCAGCAACTGAAGCAATTTCACGAAACTGGAGTGGCCAGCCAATTTAGATCCATGAACAGATTGTAACATGTCCCCCTGAGAGCCAGGGGAATGTATAGTTTGTGCCCACGATACCAGCAGCCATTCTCCCGCTGCTTGCAATCCTCCTCCCCCTCTAGAATGTCCGCCTTCGAGAAGGCGGAGTTGAACTTGTCAGACCAAGAGTTTGGGGGGGGCCTTCTGTTCCACCGAAACAGAAGGTGATGTTGACTGAGGAGGTGGGGTCAGGTGGGCCTGGCTGCGAGTCGTCACCGCACCTCCCAAGTGGGACGGTGTGAACACCAAGTCCAGGATTATCTCCCATTGGCTGTCATGTTGGGGGAGGCGTGAGAGTGCGTCAGCTAACGAATTGGCTGAGCCAGGAAAACGGTGAAGTGTGAACTTAGAAAAGAAATCAGCCCACCTGAGTTGTTTAGCATTAAGGCACCGAGGCGTTTTGAGAGTCTCTACGTTCTTGTGGTCAGTCCACACCTCAAATGGGACCCTAGCCCCCTCCAACCAATGCCGGTCCCAGTGGTGGCTCCTCTCCAGGCTGGGCTGGGACCCCCGGGGCCAGTACTGGCAGTCCTGCCGGAACTACTGGGGCTACCAGCGGTGCCTCCCTTGCTTCCCTGACGGCCCGGGTCACCAGTTCCAGGATGGCCTGGATGATATCGTCCAGGGTCTGCTGCAGGTGCCATCTCTCTCGATCAGCCACCTCCATTCTCTTGGCCAATTCCAGCCCCCCATCCGGGGACACCCGGCCACTCCTGGTTTTCGATCTCTCCGTCACCCAGGAACTAGAGACCGGTTCGAAGAGAGCCCCAAAGAGGGGTAATCCCGCTGACGCGGCGAGGCCCCTGTCAAATAAACTGTCTCTCAGGGGGGGCGTCAGCAAATAAGTCTCTGCCAAGCAAGGGGGAGAGTGGAACTGGCGAGCAACTGGTAACTCTAGACACTGATTCGATCCGAATTCAGAGGCCTGGATTCCCCACCACCACCACCTTCATTCCAAAGGGAACCAGTTCATTCCCTGTATGAAAACACCTGGGGGAAATTCAAGTTATAAATCCTCAAAGTGCCCCCCCACGGGGCTCACCCCTAGAAGAAACGTGGTCAGGGGCAGTTGAGGGAAGGGTCCTCTCCTCCCTCCCCCTCCCCCCGCCGCCGCACTCACTGACGTTGCCGGGCACTCGCTCCCTCCTGCCTGCCTTTGCCTCCTTCCTCCCTTCACTGTCACCAGCTCCCCCATGGCCAGGCGCGCCGGAGCCACAACTGCCCCACCACAGTCTGAAGTCACCCAGAAGGGCCTGGCTGCCTCTCCTTGTTGGCATGGCGCCACGCACCACCAGCCAGCCTAGAGAACGGGGGGATTGGAGAGGAGGATCTCCCGGGGGTCCGTCCCCACACACCCACGACTTCCCTCCCTCCCCCCCACCGCCGCACTCACTGGCCTTGCCGGGCACTCGCTCCTTCCTTCCTGCCTGCCTTTGCCTCCTTCCTGCCTTCATTGCCACCAGCTCCCCCATGGCCAGGCGCACGCCGGAGCCACAACCACCCCTTCATAGAAGAGTCGCCCAGAAGGGCCAGCGGGCTGCCTCTCCCCTGCCCGGCCGCGGTGAAACAGCAGCTTCAGCAGACAGCAGCGCTCGGGGATGGGGGCAGGGGACGCGGGGCTGGCTGGCTGGGGACGTGGCTGCTTCAGCGGCAAAGCAGAGGAGGCGAATGGCGGTGCGCAGGCTTTTGGGGGGGGAGGCGAACTTCGGCGCCCCATCCAGGGCCTGCCGCCCCATCCAGGGCCCAGCGCTCTAGGCGAATGCCTAGTTCGCCTAGCGGGTGAGCCGGCCCTGGCCAGTTGTCATTGGAGCCCTTGGAGCAGTGCCTAGAAGTCTCAAGAAACACCTGGTCATGGCCTTTGAACGAAGAAGAAGAAGAAGAAGAAGAAGAAGAAGAAGAAGAAGAAGAGATTGGATTTATACCCCGCCCTTTACTTGGAGTCTCAAGAGTCTTCTCCAGCACCATAGTTCAAAAGAATCTATTCTTCGGCGCTCGGCCTTCCTTATAGTCCAGCTCTCGCAGCCATACATGACTACTGGGAATACCATTGCTTTGACCATGCGGACTTTTGTTGGCAGGGTGATGTCTCTACTTTTTATCATGCTGTTTAGGTTCGCCATCGCTTTCCTCCCAAGGAGCAGGCGTCTTTTAATTTCATGGCTGCAGTCACAGTCTGCGGTGATCTGGGATCCCAGGAACGTGAAGTCTGTCACTACTTCCACGACTTCCCCTTCTATTTGCCAAGGAGTGATGGGGCCGGATGCCATGATCTTAGTTTTTTTGATGTTGAGCTTCAAGCCCACTTTTGCGCTCTCCTCTTTTACTCTGAGCAAGAGGCTCTTTAGATCCTTTTCACTTTCAGCCATTAGAGTGGTATCATCTGCATATCTGAGGTTGTTGATCTTTTCCCCAGCAATCTTAATTCCCGCTTGTGATTCATCCAGGCCAGCATTTCGCATGATGTACTCTGCATATATATTAAATAAGCAAGGTGACAGTATACATCCTTGTCGTACTCCTTTTCCTATGCTGAACCAATCAGTTGTTCCGTATCCGGTTCTAACTGTCGCTTCTTGGCCCTTATACAGGTTTCTCAAGAGACATGTGAGGTGGTCTGGTACTCCCATCTCTTTAAGGACCTGCCATAGTTTGTTGTGATCCACACAGTCAAAGGCTTTAGCATAGTCAATGAAGCAGAAGTAGATATTTTTCTGGTACTCTCTTGCTTTCTCCATAATCCAGCGAATGTTGGCAATATGATCTCTCGTTCCTCTACCTCTTCGAAACCCAGCTTGTACTTCTGGTAGTTCTCTATCCACGTACTGTTGAAGCCTAGCTTGTAGGATCTTGAGCATGACCTTGCTAGCGTGTGATATGAGTGCAATTGTGCGATAGTTTGAACATTCCTTGGCGTTGCCCTTCTTTGGGATTGGAATGTATACTGATCTTTTCCAATCCTGTGGCCACTGTTGCGTTTTCCAAATTTGCTGGCAAATGGAGTGCAGCACTTTAACAGCATCATCTTCTAAGACTTTGAATAGCTCAGCTGGAATACCATCACCTCCACTAGCTTTGTTGTTAGCAATGCTTTCTAAGGCCCATTTAACTTCACATTCCAGGATGTCTGGCTCAAGGTCAGTGATTATACCGTCGTGTTTGTCAAGGACATTGAGGTCTTTCTTGTATAGTTCTTCTGTGTATTCTTGCCATCTTTTCCTAATCTCTTCTGCTTCTGTTAGGTCCCTACCGTTTTTGTCCTTTATCATGGCCAGCTTTGCATGGAACGCTCCCTTGATTTCTCCAATTTTCTTGAAGAGATCTCTAGTCCTTCCCATTCTATTGTTTTCTTCTATTACTTTGCACTGTTCATTCAGGAAGGCCTCCTTATCTCTCCTTGCTGTTCTCTGGAAATCTGCGTTCAGTTGGGTAAATCTTTCCTTTTCGCCTTTGCCTTTCGCTTTCCTTCTTTCCTCTGCTATTTGTAAAGCCTCATCAGAAAGCCATTTTGCTTTCTTGCATTTCTTTTTCTTTGGTATGGTGGTGATTGCTGCCTCCTGTACGATGTCACGAACCTCTGTCCATAGTTCTTCAGGCACTCTATCTATCAAATCCAGACCCTTGAATCTATTCTTCACCTCTACTGTATATTCATCAGGGATGTGATCTAGGTCAAACCTGAATGGCCTCATGGTTTTCCCGATTTTCTTCAGTTTAAGTCTGAATTTTGCAATGAGTAGCTCATGATCTGAACCACAGTCAGCTCCAGGTCTTGTTTTTACTGACTGGATAGAGCTTCTCCATCTTTGACTGCAAATTATATAGTCAATCTGATTTCGGTGTTGCCCATCTGGTGATGTCCATGTGTAGAGTCGTCTCTTAGGTTGTTGGAAAAGGGTGTTCGCTATGACCAGTGTGTTCTCTTGACAAAACTCTGTTAACCTTTGCCCTGCTTCATTTTGCTTTCCAAGGCCAAACTTGTCTGTTATTCCGGTTACCTTTTGACTTCCTACTTTAGCATTCCAGTCCCCTATGATGATGAGGACATCATTTTTTGGTGTTAGTTCTATGAGGTGTTGTAGGTCTTCATAGAACCGGTCTACTTCAGCCTCTTCTGCATCAGTGGTTGGGGCATAGACTTGGATTACTGTGATGTTGAATGGTTTGCCTTGGAATCGGACAGAAATCATTCTGTCATTTTTGAGATTGTATCCCAGTACTGCCTTTTGCACTCTCTTGTTGACTATAAAGGCCACACCATTTTTTCTACGAGATTCCTGGCCACAGTAGTAGATATAATGGTCTTCTGAGTTAAATCCGCCCATTCCTGTCCACTTTAGTTCATTGATTCCTAAGATATCGATGTTCAGTCTTGCCATCTCATTTTTGACCACGTCAAGCTTACCTTGATTCATAGATCTTACATTCCAGGTTCCTATGTAGTATTGTTCTTTGCAGCATCGGACTTTCCTTTCACCATCAGACACATCCACAACTGAGCGTCCTTTCGGCTTTGGCCCAGCCGCTTCACTCTTTCTGGGTTACTTGTACTTGCCCTCTGCTCTTCCTCAGTTGCATATTGGACACCTTCCGACCTGAGGGGCTCATCTTCCGGCGTCATATCTTTTAGCCTTTTGTTACTGTCCATGGGGTTTTCTTGGCAAAGATACTGGAGTGGGTTGCCATTTCCTTCTCCAGTGGATCACACTTGGTCTTAGTTCTCTGCTGTGGCCTGTCCATCTTGAGTGGCCCTTCACGGCATAGCCCACAGCTTCATTGAACTACGCAAGCCCCCTCGCCATGACAAGGCAGTGATCCATGAGGGTGATACCTAGAATTACCTACCAGTAATTTAAAAAGCAGAAGAATACTCTTACAGTTGCAGTCCTTTACACACTGATCTGAGAGTAAGCAACAATGAGCAAAGATGGATTTATTTCTAAGATTTGTTATTAAGTTTTTATATCTTGCCTTTCATCCACAAAGCCCATAGCACAACATTCTTGATTCCATTCCATCCTGTTTGAGATGAGCCAGAGAGAGAGAGAGAGAGAGAGAGAGAGAGAGAGAGAGAGAGGAGGACACCTGGTCATGTAACTTTATGGCTGCTTTAAAAACAAAGTAAAACAAAACCAAAGGAAACTATTTTTAAAAAGAAGCAGAAAAACAAAAATGCTCCCTCACTGCCCCCAAACTACAACGGCTCCAATAAAAAACAAAACAAAACAAAAACCACAGAAAAACTTTAAATAATATTTTAAAGCAAAGCCTACGGTGGGCAAGCCAGTGCTGAAGAGGTCCAGGCACAGAACAAGAAGAAGGGCTTCCTTGGTGGGCAGCAGGAGTGAGAAATACCACTCCAAAAAACCTAGACTTGAAATGGAGTCAAGTTGAAGGCCTGTTTTTATCCTCTTTGCCCATGCTCAGAGAGCTTTGGGTGGCTCTGCAAGGTATACAGTTGCCAGGTCCTCCCTGGCCACTGGAGGGGGGAGGTAGGATTGCCAGTACCAGGTTGGGGAACTCCTGGAGATTTGGGGCTGGTGCCAGGAAAGGACAGGAACCTCAGTGGGGCACAATGCCATAGAATCCACACTCCAAAGCAACCATTTTCTGCAGGGGAACTGATCTCTGTAGTCTGGAGATGAGCTGTAATTGTGGAGATCCCCAGTCCCCACCTGGAGGTTGGCATCCCTGTTGTTGCAGCAAGAATTGTCATCGTTGGGCAGACAGTTCTACTGCTTTCTCTTACGTTTAATCTCACATTGCCTGAGAGAGCTGCCCCCCCCCCTTGTGGCCCAGGAAACCTATAAAATGGGAGCCTTAAAAAGCTCCAAATATTTACAAATATTTCTAGAATTTTCCAGGACGTGATTACCACTATTCCAGGAAACCCAAATATTGCTCTGGATCCCCAAATATATCAGAAAAACACTAGTGAGCACTGTTCCTTCTAGGGCTGCCAATTCCCCCCCCCCGGGGGGGGGCAGATTTCCTCCCGCTTTGGAGGCCCGATTTCCGCCGCCGCGGAATCGGGCCCCGGGGGAAACCCCACCCCGGCATGCACGTCACCCGGATGTGATGTGATGACGCCGGGCACGCTGGGGGCGGGGCCACAGCCATTTGAGGGGAAAAGGTAGGGACGCCGTCCGGGAGCCCCCCGCCGCGAGACGAAAAGGATTTGGCAACCCTAGTTCCTTCTAAGCTGAGTCAGTGTGAGCCGGCGCACAGTTTTTGAGCCTCCAGCTCACACATTTTTGTCTCCGCTCAGGAAGGAGGGCTCCAGAGCAAACTAATTGATGCAGCAGCCAAATCACTCACTCACAACTTTAATGCCAGTCGCTCACAAAGTAGAATTTTTGCTCACAAGACTCCACAGCTTAGAGGGAGCATTGCTAGTGAGGTATTTTTCTGATATACATTTGGACTGGAAATATCCAAATGCAGATCCCTAGAATCTGTGATGATCTAGGAATTCCCACAATCTCTATGGTAAAGAACACAGAGAGCACTGTGGGTGTTGAGACTCCACTTCTAGGTGCTTCCCCAGAAGTGACTTCACAGCATTAATGTCATCTTTTCCCCTGCCCATTGTTTTCCCCACTGTTCCACTGGGTCAGCACAGGGGAAGGAGCACAAGGGCTGGAGGTTGCCTGCTATACTGAGCAACTGTTAAGCCTATGGTTGAGTGCGTATTTGAACCCAGGTTTCCCTAGTCCTAGTCTAGCTACTACACCACACTGGCTTATACATAGGATTACACTGCAAACAACATAAAATTTAGTGTGTGGAAATTTTTTAATCCTGATGTACTTCATGTCACAGGTACAAGACAGGGCTTTCATTGCTAAAAACATTACACAATGCATTTAGACGTCTACAAAGATAACACATTAAAATATAACACACCGGTTAAAAAGTCTCTACACAATGAAACCTTATGGGCTTACTAGTTTATAAATATTCAGAATGCTGTATTTCATATTCAATTCACCTCCATTTTACATGTGAAAAGGGGAATGGATACATTCATGATATTGTACACCTGGATCCCCCACAGTGCTAAGTTTCTTTCAGCTACCTTGCTAGAATGACAAGTACAACTTGAAGTTATCCTTGCAGATGCTATTCATTCTCCTTGAGTCCATTCTGATTCTCCAGAGCAGTGTTGCAACAGATGGCCTCAGGAACAAATAACGAAAATATATAGCCCTTTAAAGCAAGGAAGGAATTTCTTATAGAGGACTCCAGTTAAGGTAGCCAACAGGCCTGGAGCAAAATGTCCTGTACTATTAAGGCTTAATGGAATGTTAGTTACCAGGTGATTTAGCAGGTGTGATTTACCTCAATGTTATGAAATACCTACACTATTCTACACATTAAGTTTTTGCCATCAAGTCACCACTGATGTATGGCAAGCCCGTAGGGTTCTTAAGGCAAGAGACATCCAGAGGTGGTTTGCCATTGCCTGTCCCTACATAGCGACCCTGGTATTCCTTGGTGGTCTCCCATCCAAATACTAGCCAGGGCCAACACTGCTTAGCTTCTGAGATGTAATGAAATCAGGCTATCCTGGGCTATTCAGGTCAGGGTCCTTCTATACATTAATCCTCTATTAAAGGGGCAGGACATTTTGGTCCAGATCTGTTGGCAATCATACCAAAACCACAGATTAATAACTCAGCAATCAAATATATCTGGGATGCTAATATATTTAAAATAGAAGTGTCCCCATTAGCTTCCTGAAAAATGTCATCTGGTTCGTGAAATCCATCTGAAGGAGGCATATCATTAATAAGTGGGACAGAGTCCAAAGGCTTACAGTCTCCTGCCAAATGGCCCTCTCTTTCCATAAATGGGGTCCTCAGTACTCTTGGTACTCTCTTGCAAAACTTGAAACCTATTATTCATCTTAAACATTAAATTTTTAAAAGGCCCCAAGTTTACTTTGATTGGGGTATGGCATGGAAGTCTTCAAAAGAAAAACCTCTTTTCTTAGATGTTATAAATAAACAAACAAAAATTAATCTTTAAATTAATTAGTAAACCCCCAAAAGACTGCAATTACAGGTACAAATACAAAAGCAAATTGGTATTTTAACAAGGCAACAAGAGCCAAATAACAACTTAAACAGTAATGATAGTATACTACAGAATCGGAGTGTGTGTTCTGTTTACTTGAACAAAAAAAAACCCCTGAAAAAATACATTACCAGTATTTTTTAAGCTGAAAAGAAGTTAGAGGGTTTTTTTCAGCTACTGGTATAGCTGACCCTGAATAAAAGCCAATATTATTTGACTTTTATTCGGGCTCAGCTATGAGAAGGTATTTAAAGAGACCACAGTATTTTTAAATGCCTTTCACTCACTGAGTTGGGCTGCGGTGGTGGCATGGCTTGCAGAAGGCATTTAAAGACACCCTTGTTCTCTTTAAATGCCTTCTGGTTCCCATAGGGTATAATGGAGCAAAAAAATATATTTACGAATCCAAATACTAGTATTTGGGAATATTGGGAAATACCAATATTTTTCAGATTCAATATACCTGAACCCAAAAAATACTGGGGTTTTTTTGCACACCCCTACTACTGAACTCCCATTCCACCCTACCCCTCCACTGGTTTCAGTGTTGAAAAGTTACATGGGATGATGTTGGATGACACTGGATGATGTTGGAGTCAATTGTTGAAAGAGAGACCATCTATCTCCTGGTGGAATCTGGGAAGAAGCTGAGTTATGATTGTTCAGATGCCTGCTGGAGTTGTTGCTTTAGTTCTATTATATGTAAACAGAGTTGTTTCCTTCACAAGTGGCAGGGATCAGACTTTTGAGGAACCTGTGTTGGTCTGCAGTAGAAGAGCCAGATTCAAGTCCAGTAGCATCTAAAAACCAACAAGATTTTGGTATGAGCTTTTGAGAGTCAAAGCTCCCTTCATCAGGTATGAAATTTTGTTGGTCTCTAAGGTGCTATTGGACTTGAATCTAGCTGCTGGGGAACCTGGAGAATCTTCCTAAGTCCTCATTATAACAAGTATAGACAAGTAAGAACCCTACATGGTCTTCTTGAGAGACCCTTAAGAACCAAAGTACATGTTACATGTGACATGAGTAGGGTCAACTGTCAGTCGCACATTCATGTGGGAACTACCCTTAAAAACCTCTCTGTCACTCTGCATAGCTCCAAATGCTGCATGAAGGAAGGAGGGGTTTCAAATTTCCCTCCCACACTGTTTTTGCCAGTGGAAATGGCCACCAGTTTTTCCAGTGGAAACATTTGTCCCTTCTTCAAGCTCCATGGGACCTGAGGGACAAATGGAACCTGAGGAAGAGCAGATAGCCCCCTTGTGGCCACTGACACTAGTAAAAACACCATGAAGCCCCTCCTCCTTCACAGCATTTGGTACTGAGCAGAGTGTCAAAGGCTTTTAAAGGTTAGTCCTCACATGAATGTGTGGCTGAAAGTTGGGATGATTAGCACTCATAACCTGACCTCTGTCACATATTTAGGCCCTAAGTCTGCAGAGGCTAAAGGCTGAACTGCTACAAACCTCAGTAGATGAAAAGATGGTTTCATGCTTCAGGAAAAGACTGCAATTGGCATGTTTAAGTATGGTTCAGGACCAGTTCCAGCTTTAGGAATATTGTACAGCTGAAATGCTGAAGGTAATATGGCTCTGATGAAGAACTGACGTAAATGAGATCATATCTAGGCTTCTCGTCAGTACAGCTCACCAGTACAGTTTATTGCCAAGCTGGTTTCAGCACAGCTCACCGGAATAGCTCATTGGAAAGTTAGTCTCATTGAAACATTAAAGCTGCTTGTTCAACCTACGACCCTCTCTTCTACTGTGAAATTATTAAAACATTTTTTCTGTTATAGTTGTCTGTATTGATTTAGAATTCTATGGTATTCTTTAGTGTAATCATTTTTGTACAATTTTTCTCCAATTCATAAATTTGTTAGCGATTTATATATGTTTAATTTCACAAATAATACACTATTTTCAGTAAATTTCCAATATTTTATTGACTGTCCATTTACAATTGATAGTAGTAACATTTTTGTACAGAGTGTTTTTCATTTCTTTATCACAAAGGGAATTCCCAGAAGACAGGAGCTGAATTGGCCTTTGAAGAAGATACTGAACCACTCTTTGGGGAACATGGAGGACCTTCCTAAGTCTCCATTATAGCAGTCCCATTCTCTTCCCCTCCATTGTGGCAGCTTCAAATACACATAACTGAAGTATGAAAGCAACCAACATATGTTTGCAAAAAACAGGAATACTCATCAAGAATTTAGAATTTGCTATGTTGTGCATACACTCAGAAACTGGGGTCTTTGAGAATGACGAGAGGAGATTGTAGTGGATCTAGAAAGGGGTTGTAGGAGAGTGTCCCAGCCTTGGGCACTCGGCGACAATTTGATGTGCCGACCTCAGTAGGGTATAATGACACAGCGTCCACCATTTTCTCCAGGGGAACTGATCTTTGCCATCTGAAGAACAGTTGTAATTTTGTGTGATCTCCATCCCTCCCCTGGAGACTGGCAACAATGGTTCCCCATGAGGGAATGGCTGGTTTGGAGGGTGGAGTCTATGGCATTGTACCTGTCTGAGGTCCCACCCCTCCTCAAACCTCACCCTCTCCAGACCCCTCAAATCTCCAGGAATTTCCCAACCTGGAGTTGGCAACCCTATCTCCCTCCCAGCCAACCATCAATCTACCATTATCTGCCCCCTGGTTTCAGCTTTCCATCTCCTCCCCCTCCCTCCTAGAGACCAGTTGTAATTCTGAGTGATCTCCAGGCCCCACCTGGAGATAGGCAACAATGGTTCCCCATGAGGGAATGGCTGGTTTGGAGGGTGGCGTCTATGGCATTGTACCTGTCTGAGGTCCCACCCCTCCTCAAACCTCACCCTCTCCAGGCCCCATACCTAAAATCTCCAGGATTTTCCCACCTGGAGTTGGGAACCTCATCAGGACTGGCCCTAATGAGTTTTTTTCCCAAAGGCCAAAATAGGTGTGGAAAGGGCCTTTTACTGACAGAACCTGGTTGCCTAGAAACAGGCATTGAGGAGAAAGTACAGTTGCCAGCTCTGATTAGGGAAAGACCTTTCGATTTGGGGGGTGGATCCTGTGGAGGGCAGCATTGGGGGGGGATGGAAGGACTTAGCAGGGGATAATACCATAGGGTCTACCCTCCAAAGCAGCCTTTTCCTCCAGGGGAACTGATCTCTGTCATCTGGAGATCAATTGTAACAGCGAGAGATCTCCAGGTCCCACCTGGAGATTGGCAACCCTAGGGGAAGGTCAGCCACACAGCAGGGGGTTGAAGAGAATGGTTTGATGGTCGCTGGCCCACTCATTAGCCAGCCAGCCACAGTGGAGCCAAAAAGGAGACAGAATCCATTTTAAGTTTATTCTGACACGAATGTGGCCAAGCTGCCAGTGGGGGGGGGGGAGTTATGCTGAAAGTCCTTTGTTTTTTTACTGACAGAAGCAAGCTTGGTTGCCTACCAACAGCCATTGAGGGGACAGTTAGTCACAGTTAGTCCCACACAGGAGCCAAGAGAAGTGTCTTCCTCAGGAGAGAGTCCGGCTTTCCAGGAGCCGCAGCTCGTTTCCTCTAGGCCAGACCCTCCCTGGCACTGCTTCCGCTACTGAAGAAAGGCGGGGAAGCCTTTGAAAGGTCCTGGGCAGCCTTCTCTATGGGGCAGCTTGCTGAGTTATCACCTTGATGTAGTGCCAGCCTTGCAGCCGAGGGAGAGGGGCCACGAGGGGCAGCGAAGGTGAGTGCTTCCCCTGCTTGCTGCCACTCGCTAGGTCTGCCTCCTTCTCCCCTGTGGAGGGGTTGCCACTCTCTCAGCGGTGCATCCATCCCCTTCGCTGGCTCCTTCTAGACTGAGAGTGAGATGCTGGATGCCAGCTCTGTGGGCGGGGCCGAGGCAATGCAGCGAGGCAATGCAGCCAGGGTATTGACAAACCTTCAGAATGGCAGCTGAGGGAGCCAAAGGCTTTGGGAGCGTTTGGAGCATTCACACCAAAACAGAATTATTATAAAGCGTGAAAGGAACCTGGGGATAACCTCCATTCATATGAATCTTTTCTTGGAAGGCCTTCTTTAATGATCCACTTGCATTAGAATGGGTACTCAGAACCTTCTCGATGGTTGTACCCCGCCTTTGTAATTTTCTCCTCTAGAAAATCTAACTGCTTATTTCTGAACCGACCCCACATCATTCTCTTTCAACCAATAGGTTAGGGTGAATTTGTGTTTCCAGTGTGGCAACTGGTCAGGTTTTTGTTTGTGATTCTGCTTGGGTTTCTTCTGGTAGTTATGTTGAGTTGGAACTAACCAACTTTTCCACTGGTGAAAAAGGGAAGAGGGGGACCCCTTTGAACTAAAATGCTATGCTGGGGATCATGGGACATGCATGGACAAAAGCCATGTGGGCTGTGGGCTGTGGGAAGGAGGGGTATTAGGTAAGGTTGAATGAAAACTCTGGCAGGATCCACTTTATTATGGTTTTCCTTTGCTGCTCCATTTGCGGCTGGTTTGTGATTCTACTGTTAGGGATGGCATGCATCTTACCTCTCCTGCAGAGCAAAGATTGAAGCATTTCACGTCTTCCTTTGAAGCTCAAAGAGTGGAACTCAAAGAGTGGAATGATACCTGCTGATAGGTTGGACCTGAATATTTTGTCATTTGGCTCTGTTGTTGTTCTTAGTTCCCACTTTTGTTCTAAATTAGCTTGGTGGATAAGGGAAAGGTGGAATTAAAACATTTTAGCAACCCGTTTTAAGAAAACAATGCATAAAGTTATTGAGTTTTCTATTTCTATGCATAGGATTGTGTGACTACATTATGCTAACAATATGTGGGTATAGCTGTATTTATGCATAGCAGAACCATAGGTTCAGCTGGTTAATGGATTGAACTGTTTTAATGTGAGGTTGTTAAGTGACTGTATATTAATAGCCACCTTAGAGGTTACTTGAGCAGAAAGACATACAGAAAATGAAGAAAGTCATATAATAAATAAAACTATCAGTGGGTAGCTTTCTTCCACAGGAATCCCACACTATAATTTTTGTATTAGATTCATAGTTACCATTTAAGTGTTTCATTAAAAGCTTTCGTCTCTGGTGATGTGACTAGGAAAGAATTTTCTACCAATCTTCTGTTTAATTATGTTAATCAATCTCTCTCTCTCTTTCTCTGTATATGTGTATATGTGTATGTATGTGTGTTTAATAAACTTTTTCCTATGAAAATCTTTTTTTGCCGTCTGTATAGATCATTTTGTCCACAGACATCTCCATTTACTTTATTGTCTAAATCGCTCATCACTAAATTTTAAAGTTCTTCAACAGCTGTACATGATGCAGCTGTAATTTCTCCATCACAGTAATTGCCTGTTTTGAGTTAAAATGAAGTTTTGAGTGTTTCAAAGAAATGTTTAGACACCTCTTTCACCCATGGGAATTTCCAAGGATTTACTTGACACTGGAAGCACATTATCAAATCAGACTAACAATAAAAAAATAGATCTAAGGTACAATCCACAACTACTAATAGGATTTCCCCCCCCTATAGAATTCAGTGGGGTCAGGATAGTAACCAATGGTGCAACCTCATGCATATTGACTCAGTGGTATGTCCTATTAGGTTCAGTGGTATTTTCTCCCTAATAAATAGGTTTAAGATTGCAAATCCACTTATCCAAGTACACGCAGTTCGCTTTCATGTAGGGGACCTCTCATTGCCACTGTGAATGCAATGGCAACCAAGAGTCCCCATTTCCCCCATACTTTGCTTGACTCAGACCCCTATGGCTACCATTGCCTCCATCCACAGTATCGGAGGACTTTTAAAAGAAAACAAGCAATTGACCAATTAAGTGAAGTCAGCAATATGTCACTCATTTCAAGCTATCCTGATATGTGAATTTCCATTTTTTAAAAAGCCTGGGGGGCAGGGCAATGAAAACTGCACCAGTGTGGATGGAGCCTGCAAAAATGCGCACCTTTCAGTCATGCACTTTGACTTGCTGTGTATCCCAAAAGATTGTTATCAAACCAGGTTTGAGAAAGCAGGGGAAAACTTGGGTAATGGATGATTGGGATGACCTGTGGGTGTTAAAAATGAACTGCTCCGACTTGAATGTGGAATGTGGCCTCCATGTGGAAGCCACATTGATCGATCATAAAATATAAATATAATGGTTTTAAGAAATAATATTCAACAACTGGTCAAATTTCTTTGCTTTTTCACCTGGTGCTGAAAGACAGCTTAGAGGTAACAGACATTGGTTTACAATTTTCTGTACTCCATTTGGCATCAGGTTGATCTGACATATATCTGACTTCCGGTCTGTGGCTTCAGCGATGGCGGAGGCTCTCCCTTGAAGCAGGGGAGGCATTCCGTGCTCCAGGGGTGTTGGAGGAGTGCCACCTCAAGTGGCACCCCCAGGTGAGCCTCAGCAAGAGAGGCTCCAAGCCGGGGGCGCTTGGGGGGCGACCTCTTCGATGGCTTGAAGCCGGAGAATTGAGGCGCTCCTTTTACCCCATTTGGTCCACCCCCTGAGAGGCTCGGTTTTTACCGAGCATAGCTGATGCCGACCGGGACAAGCAAGAAGGTCAGCGAATGAAGCGTGACTAAGAGGTGTCTGTGATCAGACCGTCAATGAACCGGAGAACAAGACGAGCGAATAACTGCTAAAAGTGAGTTCCGACCCCCCCACCACCTATAGCGGCGCCGGGAGTGATTCCCAGATGTAAACAAACCGAACTGTGTCTTAAAGAGGGGGGGGGGAGGAGAAACGAAAAGCACTCAAGTGTGCCAAAGACTTAGCTCTTTTTGCTGATAAATTT
>NW_015165261.1:89136-116503 GCF_001447785.1 Gekko japonicus | reverse complement strand
TATACTAACTGTAAAAGACCTTCCTTTCTTGGGTTTTTAGTTATAGTGTGGGTTTCTTTATTTACTGTCTGTATCCTGGGGTTTTATTATTTTGGTTTGTTATTTTCCCCCCCTTTCCCCTTTCCCCCTTTTCCTTTTTCTTCCTTTGTAGTTATGTAGGTGAAACAAAAATTAATAAAGCTACCCTGTTCTCAGGGGATTAAAAACAAAAAAAAGGTTGATCTGACATATATCTGAGATAAGCAATTAAAACAATTGGCGAATCCAACAATAGCTTCTTCCCAGAACCTTAGGGTTGCCAACTCTGGGTTGGGAAATTCCTGGAGATTTGGGAGAGGATCCTGGGGGTGGCAGAATTTGGGAAGGGGAGGGAAAAAAAAAGGTTGATCTGACATATATCTGAGATAAGCAATTAAAACAATTGGCGAATCCAACAATAGCTTCTTCCCAGAACCTTAGGGTTGCCAACTCTGGGTTGGGAAGTTCCTGGAGATTTGGGAGTGGATCCTGGGAGTGGCAGAATTTGGGAAGGGGAGGGACCTCAGTGGGGTGTAATGGCAGAGTCCACCCTCCAAAGTTATCATTCTACCCAGGGGAACTCATTTCTGTAATCTGAAGATCAGTTGCGATTCCAGGGGATGTCCAGGCCTCACCTGGAGGTTAGCTTCCCTACTTCACCACCATCCCCAACAGAACAGAAGGAATTCATGAACCGAGAGTTTTAGTCAGATATTATAAGTATATAAGAAGAAGAAGAGATTGGATTTATATCCCGCCCTTCACTTGGAGTCTCAGAGCTGCTTACAAACTCCTTTCCCTTCCCCTCCCCACAACAAACACCCTGTGAGGTGAGTGGGGCTGAGAGAACTTTGACACAAACTGCTCTTTCAGGAACAGCTGTGCCAGAGCTTGTGACTGACCCAAGGTCGCATCAGCAGGTGCAAGTGGAGGAGTGGGGAATCAAACCCGGTTCTCCCAGATTAGAGTCTGCACACTTAACCACTACACCAAACTGGCTCTCTATAGAAGGGGTAAACTGATTAAATACATCGCTCCAATGATGCATTGGATTTACAGACGTTTAATACGCAATTAAATCTAATAGGCAATTGTAGACTACTTTGAAACAGGACTGTTTGTTGGAGGAGTCTACTGAACAATAGACTACTAAATCAATCAATAGTTAGACTGTTAATCATAACCTACTTCGAAACAAGATAGATGTCAGGTTCAGCATACGTAATAAGTGAGAGAGTCTCAGTGCCTCATGAGAGCCGAAAGATTCACACCAGCGGTGGAACGCAAGCCCTCCCCCCTTCACAAGGCCAGACAGATAACAGAGTCTGGCAGCACTGGTTCTCACGGTCTCCCTATTGCTGTTTACGGCAAGCGGCAGAGCAGCGAGCAAGCCAGAATCAGAGAAGGGAACAAGCAAAACATGACAGCTAACTGACATCCTGCCCCCTCAAAAACACATCAACCACCTCCCATAGCTGACAGGGGACCTCCCGGTTTCTCCGGGAACCGGGCGTGGAACTTCCACAGGAGTTTAACGGCCCGCACATCTTTACCCACCACCCACTCCCGATGCTGGGGACCCCAATGCACCCATTCCACCAGATAAAAAAATTGTCCACGTTTCACTTTAGAGTCCAGAATGTCGGATATTTCATAGTGTTCCTCCCCCTCCACCAGGATGGGAGGGGGCACAGTTGGTTCCGGGTGCCATGGATTAGGTGCTGGACTGGGCTTCAATAAACTAAAATGGAAAATTGGATGGATATTCTTTAAGTTCTTAGACAAGTCCAATTCAACTGTGACATCATTAATCAACCTTATAACTGTAAACGGCCCAATATATATCTACGCCAACTTTCTGCAAGACTGAGAAAGATGTAGATTCTTTGCAGACATATATAGAGAGTCCCCAGGATACAGAACCCAACCCTCCACCCTTTTCTTGTCAGCCTGATGTTTGTAGGTGGCTTTGGCCATGTCTAAGGCTTCGCAAATCTTCGGCCACGCCTCCCTCAATGTAGAACTCCATTCGGACACCTCCCCCAACCTCAGTGTCGAAGTCAGAAAGGGGATCAGGGGACTGTCATAACCAAGAGCAGCTTTGAACGGCGACATCCCTGTGGAGGCTTGGTGGGCATTGTTATAACAGAATTCAGCAAGAGTCAGTAAATCCACCCAATCATCTTGTTGGTAGTTTGTAAAGCATCGTAAATATTGTTCAAGTGTTTGATTAACCCGTTCTGATTAGCCATCAGTCTCTGGATGATAAGCACTGCTCAGGCCCCGTTCTATTCCCATAAGTTCCATGAGCTCCCCCCAAAACTTCAAAACAAATTGGGGGGCCCTGTCCATTATTACTTTGGTAGGCAGCATGTGGAGCCTGACCACGTGTTTGAGGAATGCTTTGGCCAATGTCCGTGCCGTTGGTACACTGGGGAAAGGAATGAAATGAGCCTGCTTGGAGAATAAATCCACAACCACCCAGATCACCGTCATGGATTTGCTGGGGGGTAAATCTGTGATGAAATCCATGGAAATTACCTCCCATGGTCTATTTGGGTTTGGCAAGGGCTTCAGTAATCCGGGGGGGGGGGTTTCCCATTACGGGGTTTACACATGATGCATGTTACCACTGCGGTATATTATGCCTGCCCACCACTCCTCGTGTGATGCAATATTTTGCAGGCTCACAATTCTGAAGGTGATTTTTTTCTTGTGTGCTTGCATCTGATTGGCTCAGACAGATGTCATCATTCAGCATGTTCAATCAAAACACAAACGGGCTAAAAGTTTTAATAGTTTTTAAGTCCTGTCCTTCGGAAGGACTGCCTCTCCCTCCATGTTCCCATGTGGCAGTTTTGTTCTTCTTAGCAAGGCTTATTGTCAATACCATCTTTGTCGAAAGGGTGTGCTGCAAGCATCCAGGCCTGGACTTCTTCAGGGACCGTTCCACATGGAACACCCTCCCAGAAGACATCAAGGGGGCTTCTGCCCTTCTGGCTTTCTGGACAAGCTCCAAGACAGAGTTATTCTGGAGAGCTTTGGAGGCAGCTTGAGCCTGGGGAAATGGTATCTTTATAAGGGCAAAGGTTAATTTCAGAAGGTATTTTTCAATTTTTAAAAAATGTGATATTTATATATTTTATATATTTTAATATTTATTTTTATCTAAGTGTTTTTACATCACCGTTACCCTCCTTGGGTGCTGAGACACTCGAAAGTAAGGCAGGTATATAAATACTTTAAATAAATAAATACATGTGACTCATCTTTTCCCAGTGCATTCAACATGCCCCCTTCAACCTACCTAAAACCTAATTGGATGAGCTTTGGCTGGCTGCTTCTATTGCAGAGCCAGAAGGGATTTGTGTATTTTTTTAAAAAAATCTGCATCATTTTATCTCTCCTTCAATTATCATCAGATTAAAAGGGGATTTATTGGCTAGGCTAGTCCTCCCTCACTATGTTGTCTGACTGCCACAACTTTAAGAGGGAGTGAGAACTGAAAGAAAGGAGTTTGGGTTTGACTGCATTTTAATAATTGACTTGATACAATTTCAGGACCTTAAGGGGGACCTCAAGTTCCCTTGTGGGCTTAAATTAGTTCAAAGAGACTCCTAAGCATACCTTGGTGGAGTTCTTATATATTTCCTAATGCTAAATTGGCTATTTAAATACTGCTTGAGATGTCATCTTAGTTGGCTTAAGTCATCCTGTGTATGAATTTTATCTACGCATTTTGTGCTTTCTGACAAGCTCATCCTCAGGTACCTTGAGCTTTCCTTGAGGTGCTTCCAGCAAACAGGACATCATGACTTTGCTCTCGGCATTAATGGCTGTGCAGACTTCTATGACCCAACCATTAATTAGTCCTTTAATGAAGCTGTAGCCTGTTACCTCCAAGCTTGTCACCAATGGATTTCTTTCCACCACTGCATATAATATGCTCTTTGTAAAGACAAAATCTGCACTGTACTGCTCTAATGAATGACATTTATTAATCAACAATACAGACCCCCATTGTTTTAATATTAGGTTAAAAGGGGAGCGGTGGCGCAGTGGGTAAATCCCCTGCATAACTATAACATCTGAACTGCCAAGCTTTGTCAGTTCTAGCCTCGTGCTGGTGTGAGCAGCCAAGCCTTGTCCCTAGCTCATCGTCTACCCAGCGATTCAAAAGCTTCGGCAAGTAGATAAATTGGGGACCACCCGTAAGGGGGTGGGCACACCACTCCCCTTGGGAGGTGTTAGCTGCCAGTGTGACATCTGCGGTGCGGCAGAGATCAAAAAGTGGAAAAATCTGTTTCGGCATTCCCTGCAGTGGAGTGAATCGGCCAGGCGGTGGCACTGTGGCAGTGCGACATCGAGAGCCCTGACGTCATCAGCCAGCCAACAGAATACATGCCGTCGGGACATGACTGATACAGCCTGCAGATGGATCCTCCGACCAGCTACAATGTGTGTGTGATTAAAATATTGTATGTTGTCTTCTCTATCCCCCACGAATATATTGTTAGTCCATTGTCTCTGAGTAACTGTAAATCGCTCTGAGCCTGCATGAGTGGGAAAAAGTGATCAATAAATTGAAATTATTATTATGTCCAAATTGGTTGATTAGTTTTTGTAAATGGAGGTTGATATTGGGTTTTAAACTACTGATCTTTGATCTCTCTCTCTCTCTGTTAATGTGATTATAAATTGTAAATTAACCTAAAAATGTCCAGAATTAATACACAGCCAACTGTTAGAAACAAAGGCATTCCATAGGGAAGGTGCCAGAACTGAAAGTGTCCCTTCTTCGGAAAAGGCTTGCCACCAACCTTCTGAATAAGGAGGGAACATCCAAAGCTGAGCTTCAAATGACAATCAAAGTGACAGGAAAGGTTTGTACTGGAAAATACAACCCATCCAAATACCCAACTGTTTATGATTTTATAGGTTAAAACCAGCACTTTGGAGTGTCTGGAAACTTATTGGCATCAAGTCCTATGAGGAAAGGTGGAAGGAGCTTCGTATGTTTAGCCTGGAGAGGAGACGACTGAGAGGTGATATGATAACTGTCTTCAAGTACTTGAAGGGCTGTCTTATAGAGGAATGTGCGGAGTTGTTTTCTGTTGCCCCAAAGGGTCGGACCAGATCCAACAGGGTAAAATTAAATCAAATGAGTTTTCAGCTAAATATTAGGAAGAACTTTCTGAGAGTAAGAGTGGTTCCTCAGTGGAACAGCCTTCCTCAGGAGGTGGTGGGCTCTCCTTCTTTGGAGGTTTTCAAACAGAGGCTAGATGGCCATCTGACAGCAATGTGGATTCTGTGAACTTAGGCAGATCATGAGAGGGAGGGCAGGAAGGGTTGCCTCAGTGCTTAGTTTTTGTGGCCCTTTCTTGCATGCCCAGGGAAATGCTGATCACCACCAAAGTGGTTCAATTTTTCTCCAGGCCGGTTTGGCCAGGGATCCTGGTGTGTGTGTGTGTGTGTGTGTGTGTTTTGTCATTATCTGGACATGGAACAGGGGTCACTGTGGGTGTGGAGGGGAGGTATTTGTGAATTTCCTGCATTGTGCAGGGGGTTGGACTAGATGACTGGAAGTCCCTTCCAACTCTATGTTTCTATGATTCTACATGCCTTTCAGCACCACCTTCTGCTTGATGAATAAGTTAACCAGAATGCAGTATAAATGATTGAAAAATTATATTTACACATATTGTTGATGTATAATAATAAGTAGGGATGGGCATGAACCAGGAAAATGCAGTTCAGTTCATGGCATGCTGGTTTGCAAACCATGAACTGTCACAAACTCTTAGCCACCAGATGAACTGGTTCAGTTTGTGACGTATGAGATGCAGTAGAACACACACACACACCAGCATGCTAGAGACACCAAAGTTGCAGGGGATCTCTCGCTGACTCTCTTCTCCCTGCCTTCCAGCTTTGGTGAGGATTGGATTTATAGAGTCTGACATGGCTCCCCAAAAAAGGTACCCCCAGGAAAGGGCTTTCTGGGGAAATAACATGCACATATTCAGGAGGTTTGGGAGTGTATAGAATGGATCCTGTGCAAGCTAGAGACATCAGTGGCAGCGGACTTCCCCTGGATACTCTTCTATATGCCCTCCAAGTTCTGCCTCCCCACTGCTTTGAAGTTTAGTAAACATTTAGATTGAGCAGGGACAGTCTGTCTAAAAACATATCTATTCACAAACGACCAGGAACAGCTCAAAAGTTCATGGAAAGTTCATGCCAGTTGACCTGTCATGAACTTTAGTTCACGAACCATGAGCTGGCCAAATTTCATCCCTAATTTTGGTTTGTGAGCCGGTTCGTTCCCATCCCTAGTAATAAGAACATCCAGTCTTAAAAAAAGCGAAAGGATCTACGGTGAGCCAGGACATTTGAGATTTAAGAACAGATCTTTGTTTCTGCACATTAGAAATATTCACAACATTAACACATATTCTCTGTGTCATTCAAGGTATGGAATCCATTTTGTATTTTCTTAGAATATACTCTTCAATTTTTTTGTCCATCTGCCTAATGGCTGTATTTGTTGGACCGTGGGTACATTTCACTAGATCCACAGCTGGATGTCTGAATTGCATACTTTTCCAAGTGAGGAAAAACAACGTTCTTTCATGTATTCATTCCTGATAATTGTGGTGCAGCTCCTAAGAGGAAGAATTCTGGCTCATTTCAAGTCAAGAATGAGTCATCCAATTGTGACTTTCTTCCAGCTGCCATTGTGTGTCCACATGAAGCCAAAGAGAAATGATCATTCTTTTTAGGGCACCACGGCCCCCGCTGTGATATACAAATGTAAGAGTCAACTCTCATGTTGGCAGATGAAAGGCAGGAGTGTATGCAGTCCTGGACATACAGAGCAGCAGATACAAAAGCAGCAACTGGAGAGAAAGAGGACACAAAAGTAGAAAGAATGCCTTTTTGCTTAAAAGGTGTAATTAGACTACCCTTTTCCCACCCGTGACAGACATAGGGGTCTATGAAAAGAGCGATTGGCTGTCCTGTCATGGGTGATTACAGGAGTCACAGCTGCCACCCTGTCATTTTCACACATTAGCATAAGAATTAATTGCTCAATGCCTAGGTTTTAAATTAGTAAAGTAATTTAGAGAATTGGGCTACAGTCCTACAAACAGTGAGGTTGCTTAAATCCCATTGTGGATTGCAGAGCCTTCAAGTTCCTCGCAATTTCGGTTTCAGAGACAGGATTCTGGAAGCCGTTGGTTGAGCTTCAGTATTTAACAGCCACATTCTAGATTCCCTTTGAGCTCTAGAAAGCCCTGCGGTCCCTTCTACTTTAAACCTACCACTTGCTTTTAGATACCTGCTCTGTGCTCGTTGTTTGCTTGCCTGTTCCCACCAGTGACTAGTAGCCTCCTGCTCTAGATGGTTTGCCCTCAGACCTTGGCAAGCTGTTGCTATGTCCCTCAAACCTTCCATTTTCTCAGCTACTGTCACTGCCCCCTCCATCTTTGGACTTAAGACCAGCCAGTCTTTTGATGTACTCAGAATCCTGCAAGCCTAATTTGGAGGCATTGGTGAAATAATAGGAGGTGAGTTCGCAGAAGAATAGGTAGGAGTGAGGCACCCAGCCTATAGGTTCCTTTGAGTATTGTTAACCTGCCAATGTGGGTTCATTAGCATGATAAACACCTAAACTGGAAGTGTAGCTTTCAGAATAATAGTTTAAAAGGATAGGGAAGGGCAGCACCTAGCAAGGTTAAGCAGCCCGCATTTCTTGAATACGCTCTGTAGAGCAATAGGAATGAGTACAGCTATCTTTGGGGGTAAGAATTTTTGAATATACAATGGGAATTATGGCAACCGATATCTTAAGGAATTAGGCGTATAGTTTTTTTTAATAATGAATAATGACCACAGTGATTTAACGATACAATATTTATTGTAGAAAAGTGATGAATCCTGAATGGAATATGTGTGAACCAGTGAAGACACATCTTGATGTATGCATGGAATTCAATGAATTGTGCAAAGGGATTTGCTTGGTATATTGTCTGGATGAGAAATGTAATTATAAAATTGTATTTTATGAAGGATTTTTGATGTTGGAGGAAGTTCTAACGAAATGGAAGATTGAATCCAGAGAATTTCATCACATCATCTGAAACAACAAACAGCAACTCATTATACTATTGGACATTTGTATTTTTGTATATTTGTATAATTGTATGACTTGATTACCACTTGTTTCCTCAATAATTATTACAATTTTTGTGTGCACGCTTTGCAGTATTTTTTGCTTATCCTGGGTCATTTGTACTGCAAACCCCTTATTTCGATGTGCTCAAGGTCACCCAGCAGCTGCATGTGGAGGAGTAAGGAATCAAACCCCACTTCTCCCAGATTCAAATCTGCCACTCTTAACCACTGCTCTTGTGTGTTTGTGTTCCCCCTTGTTTGTTTGTGCTCTCACAAACAAATACTAACCTGGGAGACCAGTTTGTTAAACTGTGATACACATTCTGTTTCTGTCTATTTTCAGTGTCTAGAAACAATCTGCACGTCTGTGTAGATGATAACACATTTGGAGCAGAGCATTTGGCAGCATGCTTCCCGCTACCTTTCAGGTAAGGTTCATATTATCATGCAGTTTGGTACCCCCCCCCCACTTCTTTTAGCACAGCCCTTTGGCTGGTAACAGTCAAAGCAGGGAAGAGTGTCAGCAGGATGGCTGGAAATGATGAAACTGCACAGCTTCGAGGCATGGCAAATTAGATGCAATATGTAGTAGCTATGAGACCATGATAAATCCATTTCTGTTGCTAATTGTTTCACAACTGTACTAACTTGAAAGTAGGCTCAATGCTCTCCAGAGCAATTTTATGCAAAGTAACTCCAATCTAAGCTCAGTGAAATCAGCTTACAAGCAAATGGTACAAGTTCAGAGTAAGTGGGCGTGATGCATATTACTGAGATCTTCTGATGCAATGATTGTCAGGTGAGGAAATGAAACAGCACTTGGATCGTTTAGGCTGTTGGCAAAAAGGTCATGGCTCAGTGGTAGAACATCTACTCTGCCTGCATAAGGTTCAGTCCCTGGCAGCTCCAGGTAAGAGGATTAAGCAGTAGGTGATGTGATGTGAAAAGCCTCTGCTTTAAAACTTTTTATTTATTTTTTATTTATTAAAACATCTATTTATTTAACTTTCCTCTCGGTTCAGGGATCCTCGGAACCACAACTTTGGAGATCTAGTGCCACTCAGAGTAGACAATACTAACCTTGGTAGACCAATGGAATAATTCAGAATAAGGCAGCCTAATGTGTCCATATATGTCTATCTACTCGGTCCACTTGTCTGCTACTGGAACCAGCTTGTAGAAGAAAACACAGTAAATCCTGCTGCTCTTCTCTTCAGAATGGGAGTTAGATTCAAGTGCAACTGTTCCAGTCCACAGTGAACTAGGCTAGGGTGTTCCAAGCTTTGTGTGGTGGAAATGGGCCTCTAAAGAAGGCTGTTGGCACTACTGCTTAATTTACATGGATGCCTAATTCTTCCCCCTCAAAAAGAAGAAGAGTTGATTTTTATACACCACTTTTCAACACCGGAAGGAGTCTCAGAGTGGCTTACGATCGTTTTCCCTTCCTCTCCCTACAACAGACACCCTGTGAGGTAGATGGGGCTGAGAGAGCTCTGAGAGAACTGTGACTTACCCAAGGTTACCCAGCAGGCTTCATGTGGGGAGTGGGGAATCAAACCCAGTTCTCCAGATTAGATTCAGCCGGTTTTAACCACTATACCACCAGGAGGGTTGCATGAATGGTCCAGCTATACCTGTGACTTCCATGTGAAGAACTTATATTAGATTGTTTTTTTAAAAAAAATAGTTGAGGCTTTCTATGCTCAACCATTAGGTTTCTTCCATGGCAACCACTATGTATTAATTATTATCAATATAAAAGAAATACCAACAGAGCAGCACCAAACAAGAACTGGAAAACCACATGAATATGCAAGAAGCCACCTTAGTTTTCGTTAGACCACTGACTTATCAAGGTTAGTATTGTCTTCTCTGAATGGCAGTGGCCCTCCAGAGTCTCATGTAAAGGACTTTCAGGTCACCTACTACTGGACCATTTAAAGTGGAGATGTTGAGGGTTGAGCATGGAACCTTCTGCACGCAAGCCTGATGCTCTAGCACTGAGCCATTCCCCCATCCCTAGTAAAACACAACTAAAATCTTAAATCCAGTACCCATAGGGGGAGCAAGGAGAAAATCCAGTCAAATGGCTTGGTAAGCAGGAAACGATTTAACCCAGTGCCTGAAACCCAAAACATCAGGTGCCAAGTTTCCTGGATGTGAGCTTGAGACAGCATGTTTCACAGATGCTAACTGTAGATCTTTAAAACCCCATCCATGGTACTTATACAAAGGTTATATTTGTAGCCGATGTTGTTTGGAGGTCCACTTTGGGGGGCCTTCAAGGCTAGGAGACAGTTTTTACTTTTTCTAGCCCTGTCGGTAAACAGTCACACAGAATCTCCCAGTTGCTAGTTCTTGCTCAAATCAATAGGATCCCAGAATCTTCATGGTACACTCCAGTGGTCAATTTACACTGGCTTATGGTCCTGACTAAGTCACTGGAGATGATACCCCGGTGTAAGGCCATGCTGGCATAAGCTCAGTGTTGGGGCAATTCTGTTGGTGCGGTGGTTGCAAATGAGCGGCTCCAGGGATCTCTTGGGATAAGAACTAATCAAGCTCCTAAGCTGGGGCAAACCAGGGTCATTAAAACTTCAGGAGGTCATACAGTATGTACACATTTAATTTTACTCTAGCTAGAAGGACTCAGGGGGGAAATAGGTTTTTGAGGTTTTGTTTTACGTTTTATTTTTATATCATGCATTTGATTAATTGGAAAATCTTGGATAACCATGAAACACCCAAAGCATTGATCAGATTACTTAAAAACAAGCCACTGAGTGGGCATAATTTGCAAGCGAGATTTTGCTATCGACTGTAAATCTGCAGATGTGAACTATTCATCTAGTCCAACTGAAAGAGAGCTTGTCACTTTGATTTGCAGTCTCTTTTACATAAGCACTATAACTGTATCTCCTACGAACACACACACACGCGCACAGAGTAGAGCAACGAGGTTGTCAAACCTTCTTGGCAGAGAAATGACAATCTTGTAAAGTTAGAAATAGGCTTTATAGGCAGATGTCTCAAAGGCCTTTCCTCTTCCTTTTGGAGCTAGATTAGCACATATGTTTAAATGTTTGTGGAGTGGGAAACTTATCTCTGGCACGTGCCGCCTTTGCAATTCCCATTAGTTTCAGTATCAGATCAGCACTTGCCCCTGGGATGTCAAATCAGTCAAAGGAAGCATTTCCTAATAATTGGTTATCCTCTTTCTCTGAGTCTGCTTACTGTCTGGAAGTGATGTATTTGTAACACCACCATTTATAACTGTTGCTTGTAGGGTTGCCAGACCTCCTGGTAGAGGCAGGGGACTCTCCACCACCAGGCTCTGCCTTCAGCCACTGAGCAGCTGGCCAGCAGGGGGACTTACCTGAAGAAAGAGAAAGGCCCAGGCCTCATTGCTGGTGTTGCACAGGAAGTGATGTCATCACACCAGCGACATCCAGGTGATGCTCTGGTATTTGGGCAAAAACTCTATGGTAGAATCTAATTTTTCCATAGTTTTTGTCCAAATACCAGAGTGCCACCTGGATGTCACTGCTGTGATTACATCATTTCCTATGTGACTGAAACTAGCAATGAGGCCTTGGCCTTTTTCTTTCTCCATGAATGACCTGGCAACTGTAGATGGGTGAAGACACAAACCTCCTAGAAGTTATGTTGCCTGGTACTTTTGACTCCCCTTGAAAGAGTAGGAGTCCTGCAGCCCTCTGGATGCTTCTGTGTAGCTTTCCTTGCTGTGCTGCTGTTTTGGCTGGAGGTATTATGTCTAGGGTTGCTCAAACATTCATAGGGTTGGCACACATCCTGTTCACCTGTCATAAATTGGGAGCTGATTCGTCGATGATGATGATGATGATTTTGATTTGCTTACATTGGGCTCTGTTCGATGTACAAGGGGACATAATGCCATAAAAATATACAAACATTAAATTTCAATATACAATTTGATAGAAACTTTTTAAAAACCCAGAATAAAATATCCAAGATGGCGTCCTGTCAATTTTCTAACCCAATTCTGAACTACCTGGCCATTTTCTGGGCAAGGGGAGAGGGAACTGAAGAGAAAAATGCAGAAGAGGGGAGAAGAGGAGGGAGAGTGCCAGCCAAGGGGGAAAAATGGCTGCCCTCAACCAAAAGCCTGGCAGAACAGGCCCTGCAGAATTTCATAAGATTCTGCAGGGCCCTGATGTCATTTAGCAGAGAGTACCACCAGGTTGGAGCCAGGATCGAGAAGGCCCTGGCCCTGGCCTTGGTCGAGGACAGCCAGACAGCTGGTTCAACTGTTCATCAACTTGTTCATGGCTGCTTGGCAGCTTGCTTCACCATTTCCTTCCCTAAATATTCAGTACAGCACATTTTGCACATGTGTATTCTCACTCAGCAAGAGTGAGTTACATCTCCTCTCCCCATCCTTACAGCATGTCTGCTCTGCTCACCAAGCAATTGTTTAAACAGACAACTAAATCAGTCACAAATTTTTAAAAAATAGTGATAAATGCTGCATTTTTATAAAAGCCTACCCTTTGGGGTTCATCTAAGTAGCCCCTAACAATGGCACTGGCCGCTGCTTGGTTTGAATTGGTAGCATCTTTGCGCATGCACAGTTATGCAAAAACCCAATACAAGACTGTTCAGCAGACACTTGTAGATATTTGGCATGAGCTGAACAGGCTCATGATTGGCTCACATTAGTTTGACTGTTAACACGGTAAGTTTGACTGTTGAACAAGTTTTTGACAAGATTTGCAGCATCCCTAGTTGTGGCAACTTAGTTATGGTTGTGACTGTTGTTGCAATGCCAGCAGTGGTGGTGGCAGATACTGCATACTGGCCTTCTATATCTGTTCTCAGGAACCTTTCTGATCCCCCCCCCATGCCATTGGCATATCCCTACCCTTGATGATAATGTTACATTTACTTCCAGTCTGGCCAGTGGAGTAAGGAGAAGCCAGGGGGACCAAGCAGCTGCAACATTTCACGATTTGCAATTGATTCTATGAAATGCAGCAGTTTAACCTGGTTGTCCATTGACCTCAGTTTTCAGTGGCCATTAATATTGGAGATGGAGTACCAGCTATATCAAACAGAATTCCCATTTCCATGGTTCTAGTACCTGGGCAGAGCCACTGAACAGGACACAGAATGATAGATAGGGTGGAGTCTGTGGGACTCTGGTGGGAGCCTAGTAAATTGCAAAAGCTTTGCAATGGCTCTTGTGACTGACTGAGCCTGTGTTTGGATACAATCGGAGGATCAAGGAGCTATGCAGGAATGTGGCTATAACAGTAGACATCTGGTTTCTCTGCCACTATCTACCCTGTCTTCAGGCTGCGGTCACACACACTAAATAATCCACTTTGAATCCACTTTCAATGCACTTTCCAACTGGATTATGCCAGTTCACACAGTAAGAATCCAGTTGGAAAGTGCACTGAAAGTGGATTATTTAGCATGTTTAACCGCAGCCTTCAGACACTCAACAGAACCTGGGAGCATTAGCTCATGAGGACGTACAAGCATGGATCTGGCAGAGTTTTACGGTATTCTGGAGCTGAGATCAACTGCCTGGGGCATGTGTGCTAAGTGAAAATAATGTTGCAGACTTTTACTCAAACAACTCTGGGAAGCAGCTCAAAATCCCAGCTTGTTTCCCATGGTAAATCTCCACTAACATTAGGCATTTCCATCAACAGGAAAAGACTTCCTCCCCTCCCCACATTCTCTAATTTTACACCAAGATGATATTTGCATTCCATGTTTCATATAAAAAAATTAACCTATGATCTGGACTATTATTTATTTAGATCTATTTTTATCCTGCCCTCCCCTGCAAGCAGGGCTCAGGGCAGGTTACAACATATAAGACAGTTTAAAAGATTAAAACAATGCAATAAAATTTAGCTCCATGCAAAGAATAGCATAGGTTGCAAGATGGCATCTGTGTGGTCAAAGTGCTCCCATGATTCCCACTGTATCTGTGTTCAGATATTCCAATTTATGGGAAGTGGCAGAGCTCCCACCACTAACAGCAGGAGTTAATACATGTGAATAAAGCAAGAAAGTGGGGTGTGGATTGAGGGGGGCGGAATATAATTTCACATCCATCGCCTCAACCAAAGGCCTGGCGGAACATCTCCGTTAATGTTAACATCTCTGCTCAAAATGCCTTAGCTAGGAAGTAAGGGGCGATTTTGAACATTACAGCCACCATGACGTGGCCTCTAGGAAACCACTTCTACATGGTGATTCCCTGCCTCACAGAACATTTTGACCATATATTCTCTAGGGGTGTTCATCCTTGTTGAACCTGTGAAAACAGGTAGTGGGCACCATAACAACATGGCTGCTGTGGGAGGTGGGGGGCAGTAAAATAATGCAGGCCCTAGAATCCAAACACAAAACACTGGGAGCTTCCACAAAGCATTAGGAGGTTCTAACCAAGTATTTCCCTAAGATGGAGGCAGCTGTTTACAAATGGGTACTCCCAGCAAACATAAATTTGATGCTTCTTGTGACCTTCTGAACCACTGTTAGTTAGGGTTGCCAGCCTCCAGGTGGGGCCTGGGGATCTCTCGCTTTTACCACTGATCCCCAGCCGACAGAGATCAGCTCCCCTGGAGAAAATGGCTGCTTTGAAGGGTGGACTCCATGCTGAGACCCCTCCCCTCCCCAAACCACGCTCTTTCCTGGCTCCACCCCCAAAGTCTCCAGGTATTTTCCAACCCAGACTTGGCCACCCTACTCTTAGTACAATAAATTTGAGGAAAGTCAGAATTGGTTGTTTGCTTGGGAGAAGAGATACTTTGGGAAAGTTAGTGTGTCCAGTAGTTAGAATATCATTTAGGATCTGGGGGGCCTAGGGGTCATGGTCTCTGTCACATTGTAGGGTAAGACTAGCCACTGTTTTGCCCTCCTTTACTGTCAGCACCACCACCACTTCAGCCCCACCTTCTTCAGTCCCACCTTCTCAGGTGGGTTCCCCAAAGTCAGCCTCGCAGAGTTATCACTCAGTAGTGCACCAAGCAGCCAGGTGGGGTGGTAAAAGTCTCTTAGGTTAAACAAACTATTTCTGCAAGGCACAAACTTGGGCTATTGCAAATAACAGAATCTAGGCATACTACTAAAATAAAACAAAAAGACAGTTGCTAACTACATACTCGTAAGCCATCACTCCCGACCTTTGGCTGTTACCAGATGCCCCCATACCTTGTGCATCTGCAACACACTTTTGCATCATTCTTCTCTGTCACCTTTGATGGTAAAAACACACACTCCCAAAAGCTCCCAGCTGAAGACAAAGGAACAGCTCCCGTTTTCAGAACCCACCCCACATGTGCTCCCAGAGTCTCAGCCAATCTGGGTGCTAAGCCTTGGTGCTTCAGCCCACCAACCCTGGAATCTCCAAAAAGAGGTGTTAACACATCAAAGGACTAGTGTGCTCTGGCAAAGATCACCCTCTCCCCCTCTTCCTAGCCACAGAGCGGTGGTGCAGGCGGTAAAACGCCTGCAGTAACATCAAGCGAACAGCCACTATGGCTGTTCGAGACCCACCGCGGCCGGGGTGAGCTCCCAGCCCTAGTCCTAGCTTCCGCCCACCCAGCAGTTCGAAAGCAAGTAATTGAGCAAGTAGATAAATGGGTACCTGCCCTTAGAGGGTAGGGGGCACCCGCCTCCGTGCGAGGATGTGGTGGGAACATCAGCGGCGGTGATGGTGGCAGTAGCGGCAGAATAACGGCGCGGTGCGGCGATCCCTGGTGGCCAGGAAAGCAACAGCGTGTGGCGAGTCCTGATGACTGCGGAGGCAGAAGTAGAGTCACGGAGGAGCGCAGTGACGTAGAAGTCCAGGCTCGGCGGAGCCGGATATGGACATAGCTGAGCCGGGACTGATACAGGCTGCGCGCCAGGAGACCACCGAGTTAAGAAGACCTGCCCTGGACACCAAGAATGGGATGCCGACCCCAATGGACCACCTGGAGGAAGGAGCCGGAGCCAAAGAATTGCTAACCCATCACTTGGGTGCCGGTAGGCAGCCCCACCCCCTGTACTTTGTGGCCTTAGGTAAGGGAATTAAAATTGCACTTGTAACCTGCCTGTAAACCACTCTGAGACCTTCAGGTCAGAGCGGTATATAAACCGAATGTAATAAATAAATAAATAAATAAATAAATAAATACCTCAACTCTCTTCCATCACCATCTGTCAAGGCATCTCTTGGCCCCCCCATGCCCCTCATCATATCAGGCTTCAATCTCTGCCCTGAAAGCTCACTGAGTGACCTTGGGCCAATGGTCCTTTCTGCGTTTGCCCACCACTCTGGATTTTCTCAGTGTTCATATAAATCCACAGCAAAACACCATCCAAATAACCCGGGGCAACAGCAGGCTGAAACCAGGCTGACCACTGAAGGGAGGTAACGTAATGCAGAATGGGGGAAACCCCATAATAAAAAGAAGGTTGAAGTTGATTTTAGTGCAGAATGGGGGGAAAACCTGGATTAATAAGAAAGTTGAATGATAGGTCCTTTCCGCACCTGGATCTCATCCCTGGTTTCATCAGCATCCGTTTATCCTAGGACAAGTGTGGGGTGAAACTGGGGTGACATCAATGTAATGTGGAAACAAAAAATATCCTGAGATAATTACAGGGGTGAACTCGAGTGTAGTGTAGAATGTAAGTTTGGGGACAGGGTTGAACCAGGATTTAAAGTCAAGTGCGGAATCACCCATAAATTCCTTTCCTTGCTTTCATTAATAATAATAATATGTTCTATCCCTTGCTTTTCTCCAGATTCAGCCTACTAATTCATTATAGCTAAACCTAGGAACTGTTATTTACATGATATGCTACATTTAAAAATCTGGGGTATAAACAGTTGCTGGGGATTTTTTTTGTTTAAGCCTGATGGAAATAATATCTAACTTCAAGAACAAGGATGAAACTAGCATTTTATTTCAAAATGAAGCAAGATTGGCAAAAACATGTTAGAATATCATGTGTCGCTTTCTCCCCTCCCCCAAACCCTGCTTGCCTTTATTTGTGTTGCTGTAGCAACCCTGCCTACAGATCCAAAATTTAATACAAATGCACCGCGAAACTGCACTGTGGTTAAACTAGTGTGTTGGAAATATTTTAGCCAGAAGTCTAATGAAACACAATCTGGTTATACTAAAGTGTTCAGTGTCTCTTTCACATTGAAACGGTCACTTTGTTAATCAGATGACTGGCCGCCAGGACAATTAGATGATGGCTTGGCTCCAGAGTAAGGTTTCCATCAGCAGAACTTTCCTGCCTCTGTCCTCCCACTGCAGCCCACTGATCTTCACAAAATACTGCTCCTGGGGCTAAAAGACCGCAAGGAATTAAAAGGGGTGGGGGGACATATATTATAAACTATTGAATCACATATATATTTGTAGGCCCTGCAGTTGTCAGGACGGGCAGAAGGTTCAGGGACAGAGAAATAGAGAGACTGGGATGTTGTGTGTGTCATTACATAATTTCCAGGGAAAACCCGAAGGTGACATCATTGGAAACGCTGTGGTTTTGCCATAGAGTTTCCAGCAATTCCTAGAGCTATTCTATGTCATTCTCAGGTTTTCCCTGGAAGTGCCATAGTGGTGCACAGAACACCAACTTAAAAAAGATTATCCCACTCCTACATGAAGCAGTGGTGGGCAAGGATGGCTGCCAGTGGGAGGCGTCCTGTTATAGTGGGAAGCCTGGGAGCCCTAAGCTGGCACAGATTTATGTGCTTAAAAACAAAGGGTGAATGTTTGACCTGTATATTGATAATTGTGCACAGAAAATAACTATAACAAATACAGTGGCTTTAAAAGTAACAATTTAATGCTGAATACAGCCATGAAAGAATATTTGAACCTTTGGTTGAAATTTTCTACTCTTCAACCCAATCTGAAATGGTGATCTTTCACAGCAGCCAAGACAGACATTTCCCATTTCTCAACAGCTGTGGGTCAGTTAAAAGAGGACGCCAGGTTAGGGAGACACATCAGTGTGTATGTGGCCTATTTTCCAGTTTGCCTCCAATTCACACCACAGTAGCTTGAGCTTAAGGAAGAAACTCTCCTCCTGCCATCTTTCATTCATAATAAGCTAAAGGAGTTGATGGTTTAGGTTCTATACCCAGTTTGAGGAATGACCCCAGTTTAGGCAGAGATGCACATTAATGGCTTAAGGGTCCTTCTGACAAAAGAGGCAAATCTCTGCTGCAGGCTTGGGAGGAGTACTGAGAATCTGAGTAGAGTGAAACAAAAGTTTATGTAGTGGAATAATACAAGGGGCCGGTCTGAAGAAATAGCACATTCACAATATCATCAAGCCTCTATATATTTAATAATGAAGCATGGCCCCCATCTGCAGATATCTAAACCTGCAGATTGGGGCTACTTTGACACAAAAGATACTTTTCTGCAAATGTGGGGGACTCCTTTCCTTGCAGAAAAATCTGAAACCTTTTAAAAATGGATTGGGGAGTTTAAAACTCCCACAAATTGTCTGTGCATGTTCACACAATGTGCCTTCATTCTCCTCCTCCTCCTCTCAGGCTGGAAATATTCCCAGCTCCCCCCACCTACTGCCACATTACTAAGCACCTTTCTGATTTACCCTCTTTTTTCCACAGGACTGCAAGTGTAAGGGGAAACATACACAGACTTTTGCTTTTCTGTAACAAGCAAAACAAAGTCCCCAAAGCGACTCTCAATTGTTCCTACCAACTTTTCAAATTTTATAATAGTACCTAGTGATTAGGGATGGGCAAGAAATGAACCATGGTTCAAACACAAACCAGGCTGGTTTGTGGTTTGTTTTGAACCAGTTTGTTTGATCGCATCATTCCCAAATTCAAAAACGAACTACCTTTTTTCCCATGGAAGTTCATTAGGTTGGTTAGAGCAGTTCATTCTCCAGACAGCCTGGCATCAGTTCAATCAATTCCTAGGCAACACTGGGGGTGGACTTGTGGGGAGCCCTAGAAACACCAATAGCAGTTGTCTATAGCTTAATTGGCAGCTCTGGGAGCCAACCATGGAGCTCCCATCCTGCTGTATGGGAACACATTGTGTGTATGTATATTTATGTATACATATATGTACCACACCCTGACTCAGCTGCTTTCACATTGCAGCAGGAAGAGAGAGGAGTTAGTCATTGTGTGAGAGCGAGTTAGGAAGAATTGCTTGCTGCATGGCTGATTTAAGCGGAGGCTAGAGCTGAACATTCCTGGGGCACCTGTTTTGGGGGCTATAACTCAGATATCCCAAATCCAATCTTCACCAAACTTGGAGGGCAGGTGGAGGAGAGCCCGCCGAAGAATCCCTGTGAGTTTGGCAGCTCTAACTCATGAGGGGGCTGTTTTACCACCTCCCAAACTCACAAACTGGATGAACCACGAGCCGGTTCAGGAAATGGGAAAAGTTCATGGTTCGTGTAATCAAATGAACCACAAACCACCAAAAACCACCATTTCCCCAGTTCATGTCCATCCCTAGTAGTGATTCTGCCTACTCCGCTATCACAGTGATATGTTTGCATACCCCCTTGATTGTAGAAATACATCATTGTTGATTATGGAAATCTCAAACCAATATTCTTCAATGGCACAAACCAAATAACCCCCAATATATCGGAAAGTATGTTAGGATTTCATTGGATAGATAATACTAATAATTAATTATAATTATTGTATGGCATTGTGTGTAGAATAAGAAGCTGAAGAAGAAGAAGAGACTGGATTTATACCCTGCCCTTCACTACCCAAGGGAGTCTCAGAGCGGCTTACAAACTCCTTTTCCCTTCCCCTCCCCACAACAGAAGTAGGTGAGGCTGAGAGAGCTCTGAGAGAAACTGCTCTTTTTCAAGGACAGCTGTTATCAGAACTATGGTTTGCCCAAGGTCATCCAGCAGCTGCAAGTGGAGGCGTGGGGAATCAAATCCGGATTAGAGTCCATGCACTTAACCACTACACCATACTGGCCAGAATATCCTAATACTGTCTGGCAGCCAGAAGTTCTAGCTCTAGGTGGTGAGCTAGATTTGTTTTTAAAGCACGAGACATTTTAAAGGTGGTTTGCCATTTTCTGCCTTTGTGTCACAGCCCTGGTATTCCTTGGAGGTCACCCTTCCAAATATTAGCCAAGAGTGACCCTGCTTAGCTTCCAAGATCTGACAGGATCAGGCTAGCCTGGACTGAATAGATACTAAACTGTGGTTAAAGGTTTCCCTTTATTCTGTACATTTCTCTCTGTGTGATATGATGTTAAGGATGTCATAACACAAGTAAATTTACAGTATAAACAGTAGTCTTTCAAATGGTGAAGCAAAGATGAGAAAGGAGAATTGATAACCCTTCGTAAGTAATTCTTTATTATACATGACCATGAAACCCTTTTTATACCATCTGTTGGCCTAGAAATTTGTACCAGCACCACTCCCAAATTAAACCAGCAAATATTTTCCTCATTAATTGAGTAGGCCTAGGAGGCATTTCTTCCTTCTTGAAATATTGCTTGCTTGCAGATCTTCCGGATACTTGCTGTTTCTATTTTTGACAATTTACTGGAAGCTGAACATTTCATTTGCAGGATAATGCTTAAAGATGGTATGGATTGGCTGTAAGCACCTCTGTTGAATGAACTTTCTATATTTCCCAATTTAAAGTTTTATTGTCAATATGCACAATTATTACAAGGGATCTCCTTTTCTAATAAATTACTATCCAAGGTACTTTGTGATGAAGAAGAATCAATTATGCTTCGACAATTACCGTCCCTTCTTTTCCAGTAGAAAACATGTTTAAAGGAGTTGACCTGCTTTTTCTAGACTATTTCAAGCACATGCTTCATCCACATATTGATTCTGCTTAAAACGAACTGCTGTTATGCCCACAGGATACAATTTTGTACTCCTGCATCAATAAAGATGTATGGTTCTGGAGAAACCTTGTCATATTTCTGGATCATTTGCTGTGCTCAGTTCATAACTGGCTCTGAAAAGAAAAACATTCATTGCAAATGTGGCATTTAATTAATTGAGAAAGTGATTGTACTCAGTGATGATTCAATTTTGTCAAATAAGATGTGTGAAAAATTGAAATTACCTGGTCCACGATGCCTATTTTCCCTCAAGCAGAACATCCCATAAGATTGCACTGAAGAATTTAAAATAATCACTACTGTGCATTTGCCATCATGGACAGATTGTCCATCATTTAAAATCAGCTACATGGGTTGCAACTGTGCAGTAAGGTGGATTCATGAATTAGTGGCATTCATCTGCATAAGGCACTGAATTAAACTACAATTCCAAGACAGCAATGTGAGAGTCCACAAAGTATTTACAATCCAATATAGAATGCCCAGTTAGCACCAAAGTTTTTACCAAATTTTGAACAATATTGAGGGCTCCAATTTGTTTTAAGCGCTCAAGGGCACCTCTCACAGTTTGTGATCAAAATCTAAATCATATAAAGGAGTGTTCATCCCCCACTGATTGTAAATCAAGTCCATACCTCTTTGGTGTCTCAGAAGAGACTATGAGAATAACCCACCAACTTCTGTGCTACTGCACTAAGATAAGAATTTCTAGGTGGATTGCAAGCCACTGGTTTGAGATTGCCTTTTTAGTATAGTTGCTTTCTTCTTTTCATTAGTTGTCCTTGCAGATGGGCTTGTGGCGAGCATTTATATCGATATAGTGTTTTCCCCAATCCTGCAGCATCCTGAAATCGTGTTCCTGGGGTGGGGGTGGGGAAATTGTGCTGTGGGAGCAGAAGGCCTTGCATTAGGGTCGCCAGCTCCAGGCAGCGTAGGAAATTCTTGGAAATTTGGGGGTGGAGCCTGGGGAGATCAGGGACCTATGCACTTTATAGAATGATAATTACAAATAGAACACGTAATTTATAAACGTTTTTTACAGTATATATTCATTCGTTGCTAGACTTTCCTAACACTGCAGCTCAGGTTGCTACGCCCACCTGGAGGTTGGCAACCCTACCTTGCACCCACAGACATGGTCATTGGGATCCAATGTATTTTGGCCAAAGAGAGAGAGAAAGAGAGAAGTGATATTGGCTTGTACTTCGGTTTTAAACATGCTTTCTGATTTGCATGCAGGGCAATAGAGTCTTTAAACAGCCTTATACACTGGTATACAGTAGCATTTTGCAGGGCCAGCTCCTCCACTAGGTTCCGTTAGAACATTTCTCTCCATTACCTCATTACATCTAAGAGCCAAGCCCCATGATAAGCAACTCACATAATGTATCTGCAAACGGAGTGTAGCACTTCACCCTACTGGTTCAGACCCAGTTGTCTGAATTCTTTCCTCTTTGCACACACAAATCTGTCATGGAAGGTAGAAGGTTCCATCCTAGATATGCTGGTTTTGAATGTGCACATTTTAGGTGGAGGTGTTTTTTTGTTTTTACAAAAGGAAGCTTTCAACAGTATTATTCCACCTACAGCCTAAAGTAGTACAGTCCAGCACCAGCTGCATCATGCAGGAAGCTGTCACACTTGTCTTACAGTGTTTTGTTTTTTCACTGGGACACAAGAAGTAGAAACTGGCTTTTGTTACCGATCAGTCCAAATTATGTTGTCTACTGTCAATTAAAATGGGTGATTTCCCTGATTTCCCGGTTAGACTGAACCCACTCTAGTCCTGGTTCAAGCCTGAACACTGCAAGTAAATCAAGGCATCCACAGCAATGAAGAAGACAAGGAGAGCCCTGCTGAATCCAACCGAATGTCCCCCTACTCCAGCAATATTGGGTTTCCATCAGGGGCCATCCAGATGTTTTTAGGATGTGCACAAGCAGAGAATGAAGGCAAAGCACCCCCAGAAACTGGACTTCAGAAATTCCAGAAATTCTGAATAGAAATTCTGAATTCCAGATATTCTGAACCAGGAGGTTCCTTTTAGCTATCATAGCTCAAAGTCATCTGTAGCCCTCTGCGCCCTTTTGAAACTGTCAAAGCCAGTAGCCCTCAACGTGTTTTAGGGCAGTGAATGCTGTAATTAAGCTGTTTATGAAGCACTTCCTTCCTGAGCCAGTGCTACCCATCTGTTTCACTGAGTAACCCCAAGTTCTAGTATTCTGAGAGAAATGTCACTCCATTCACTTTCTCCATACCATGCATAGTTTCACAAACCTTTATTTCATGTCTCCCTTTTTGTCATATTTCTTTCTAAATTCTAAAAAAGCCAAAGATACTCTAGCCATTCCTTATAGGGAAGGTGCTACAGTGTTTTGATCATTCAGGTTGCTCTTTTCTGTGTGCTTGTTCAGTTCTGTGATATCCTTTTTTGAATGAGGCAACCAGAACAATGCAGAGAAGTCTAAATGCAGACACACTATAGTTTATGGCTATAATGGCTGCTTTATTTTCAGTCCTTTTCTTAATAATCCCTAGCTGGAATTTGACTGTGGTTGTGTTTTTTTAAACCACACTGAGTTGACATTTTCATCAAGCTGTCTGCCATAACCCCAAGATTTCATTTCTGGAGAGTCATTGTCAGGTCAGATCTCATCAGTATATATGTGAAGTTGGAAATTTCTTGCCCCAGTTTGCTTCACTGCAAGATGACTCCCTCCCTCCCTCCGTTTGGAGAAATCCTATTGGAGCTCTTCCTAGCCTGACCGGGCTTGCATCATCCCAAATAATTTGGTGTCATCTTGACAAAACGTGATGTCAACGTGGCTACCTTGTGGCTCTCCTCTGACTCAAGATCATTTGTGAATACATTAATTAGCATCAGTCCAGATACAGAGTTTGGGAGTATGCAGTGCTTACTTTCATTGTGAAAAGAGACACTTTATTCCTGCTCTCTGACTCTGTTCTGTCCTGTTTCTGACCAATATCCGTCTTCTTACCCCGTGACCTCTAAAGCTATTTGGAAGCCTCTGCTGGGAAATTTGGACAGATACTTTTGGGAAGTCCAAGTATACAATACACAAGGTCACTCCCCGGTGCCCTTTCCTGTCACACGAAAGTACATCAGTTCCCTGGTATACCCAGGAGCTTTCAGATCTGAAGCAGGTTGGGAGATGACTACTGCAATGTTGGCAGAAGACTTGAAATGAATGAGATAGAACATGGCACAAAGCCTATTTGCAGGCCCACCAAGCAAAAGTGATGGTGGCGAACAGAGCTTTTCTTCTCCACAGCCGTTGCCCCCAACTGAATGCCCCTGATGAATCAGGCACAGCTTTCCAAAAGGGTTTGGGGCTTCTTTAGTGCCTAGAATGGAGTTGGTAGCTCACTGTGACACTTGCAAGGTTCACTGATGATAAAATCTCTCAGATTTTCTCTGATCTGCATCCTTTTTGGTAGAGATTTCTACAATTTCACATTAGAAATACAAACACAAAAAAAGGAAATTAACCAAAAGAGGAAAAGGGAAATTAGCCTTCTTGGGAACCAAAGAGTTTCCAGAATCCTGAAGGAAGTGATTTTGAGAGGGATTTCCAAGTAATCTACCTCCCCTTCTTTATAGAACTCCAGTTGTATAGAGTAACATCAGAGTCACTTAACAGTGTTGAAATCCCATACTATCGACAGCTGTCTCTTTTTCAATGCAGGGAGTAAAATCAATTGGGAGATGATTTTTCGTCAAAACTTTGCCAGAGGTAAAAATGGTTACAAACTACTGCGCCCACTGACGTTCCATAGCAGATTATGATGTCTGTTTCTGATTTGCATGCAGGGCAATAGAGTCTTTAAACAGCCTTATACATGTTCTGCAACATGTAAAGAGAAATTGGCAGAGAAAGTACCTTCAATCGAGTAGTGTGTGTTTAGTTTAGCCTAAGGAGTGGATTCTTCAACAACGTTAAGAGGCCACTTTGAAATAGGTGTGTGGAAGCCTTGCTGTGTACAAGGATCTTTTTCTGTCTCTCTCGCTGTGTCCCTTTTCATCTTTTCATTTTAATCCAGTGTGTCACGATGGAGTTGGAATCCAATGTACCCATAGTAAATGTTTTGCTATCAGGGAAACTCAGCAGAGATCAGCTCAAATGCTGACAGGAAAAAATTGGCCTCAGGAAAGTTAGAATAATTTTCTCTCTATATATATATATGCAGTTGCTGAAAAACTGTATGTTCTTAAACAAATCAACATATGCTCTTCGAACACTTTCTGAATAATAATGTAAAGGACTTTTTTTATATCACACTGGAGAGTGACAAGTGGGATGGATTCCAGCCACATGGTGTACGGATTCCTGCCATATGGAGAACCAGTGTGATGTAGTGGTTAGAGTGTTGAAGCAGGATCTGAGAGACCCAGGTTCAGATCCACACTGTACCATGGAAATTTGCTGGATGGCCTTGGGTCAGTCACACTCTCTCAGAGTAATCTAACTCACAGGGCTGTTTTGAGGATAAAATTATCACCGGGTTAGGGCGTAGTCGTTAAGAGTGACAGACTCTAATCTGGAGAACTAATCCACATACAGTTAGCTGGGTGACCTTGGGTCAGTCACAGCTCTTTCAGAGCTCTCTTAGTCCCTCCCAAAATGAGCCTAGCTCACCATGCACACCACTAAAAGAGCTACAGCTTCAGGCAGCCTGACAGTCCTTGGATCTACCACACTCAATGCCATACGATAATAATAATAATAATGATGATGATGATGATAATTTATAACAGGGTTGTTGTGAGAATAAAATGGAGGAGATGTCAGCTATGCTGCCATGAAGGTTGGGGAGGTTGGTCTGTGTCTGGTTAATTGCTATTGCTTTCCTTTCAGGTTAATTGCTACTGCATTCCTTTCTGTGCTGTCTCTGCTGTGCGCCGAAACGCTTATCTATACAGATGTGCAGGAGGGTGTTGTAGTGTCTGGGATCGCCCTAGGTGCTGTGGGAGAGTGTTCGTTCTCAGCTTCAGCTACCTAACGGTCTATAAGCCATATCCCACGTGCGGGAGGGTGCCTAATTGGCCAGTGCTGGGGGGGGTGCATACGAATACCCTATATCCTATTATGCCCAAGGGGCCGCCGCCATTCTTAACAGTGCCTATGTTACTGCATCTATAGCTCTGCAATAAAAGTATTACCATTCCTGAATGCTTGCACTTTGTTGTTGGCTGTGGGTTCTGACAGGAGAGAGGAATTATGAATGCTGGTATTTGGACCCTATTGGGGAGAAAGATGGGGTATAAACGAAATAAACAAGAATGAAAAGAGTCACCTTGACACAGAGAGTATTCCATCTTTCTGTGTTATACCTCTGAGAATGCCAGTCACAGCTGCTGGCGAAATGTCAGGTCCTATAATGCCAAGACCACGGCCATACAGCCCGGAAAATCTACAACAACTAATGAACTCCGGCCGTGAAAGCCTTTGACATCATATTAAAAATGAAAAGAGTAGCATTACAAGAGTTTACTACTTTAAAAGTAATTATCCCAGAATAGTTCATGAACAGAGGTCTTCACCAACTAGAACATCACACATATATTATTTTTAACATCATCAGGTCATTTTAAATGTCATCTTTTCATGTTTTTGATAGTAAAATATCAAGACTGCAGAGAATCTCTTCCTGCCACAAACTTCTTTTCCAAGGAAAAAAAAATCCTCTCTTTGGTCTTTTCCACACTAGACCTTAAATCCTGGTTCAACCCTGTCCCCGAACTTACATTCTACACTACACTCAGGTTCACCCCGTAATTATCTCAGGGTATTTTTACATTCTACACTACACTCAAGTTCATCCCTGTAATTATCTTGGGGTATTTTTTTGTTTCCACATTACATTGAGGTCACCCCGGTTTCACCCCACACTTGTCCTGGGATAAACGGATGCTGTTATAACCAGGGATAAATGCAAGGTATTGTAGTATGAATGGGAATATAAAGATTTTTATATATAGGTTTTTTTCCTTCTTGATTGTTCATATTCATATTTCTCTGGTTTTTATAGATTTATTCTTTAAGTAATATTTTATTAGGATGTTAGAAAGGCCTGTTATATAGAAGGCTTTCCTCTTGTAGGTCTGATATTGTTAGCAGACAACATAATAGGTACAAAGTTCATGATTCTGTAGTTCTTAGGGCAAACCTTCCAATGTCTGGGTCAGATAAGATTTTAGTCTCGTATCAGTAATGAATACTTTTGTTTGGGGAAGAACAAGCTTTAGC
>NW_015165261.1:82296-88338 GCF_001447785.1 Gekko japonicus | reverse complement strand
ATGTTCAGAATATGCTCAAGAAGAAGATGAAGAAGAAAAAGAAGAAAGTTGTCAATTTTTGGTTAACTATTTGGTCTAATTGTTTTCCTATTAATTGAGGCATTTTTCCTGATTATGCTGAGAAGAAAGCAGTCAGTTTTGATGGGTTCTTTGGCCTAACTGTTTTCCGTATTTCATTACAATAAAATACAAGAACTTCCTCCTCATTTGACTTCATTTTTGACATGGAATCTAATATGTACAACAGTATTGTGTCACGAGCTGAACTCTGATAAAACCAGGGATGAGATCCAAGTGCGGAAAGGACCTTCATGTTGTAAGCAGACCGCTCCTCCTCCATATCTATGCCTCAGTCCACCTACCATAGGCCCTGCCATGGAAAGTAATCATTTTTTTTTAATTTCAGCAGAAAGAAAGAGATCCTCCTTTTCCCGGGGGAACATTGTGAACAAGTAAGCCTACTCACCTTCTCTTTACCATAAAGACAGCTAGGTGTGCTGTAAGCAGGGGTCATTTTGTAGAAAAAGAGGTGCAGGAGCTCATTAGCATAACTCATTAGCATAACTCATTTGCATATGCCACACCCCCTGACATCACCGGAAGTGTGTCAGAAGGCAACACCCACCGCTCAGGCTCCACTGGACTGTTTTGGATTGCTAGCTACTGGGGGGGGGGGGGACATGCAGATCTGTCCTTGCAGAGGAGGGAGAGCTTGTACCTGAATAAAACCTGGTCTTAAAGGTGCCACTGGACTGTTTTGGATCGGGGAGCTGGGGGGAGGGGCTCTGCAACTTACCTGGCTGCTTTTTGCTCTGACTGAGGGCTGCTGGGAGAAGGGGGTGGGGCTTGTTGCATGTGCCTGCCTCCTGGGCTCTTTACTGCCAGAGCTCCGCTCCTGTGCGCTCCTGCAGGAAATGACCCCTGGCTGTAAACCTTGACTTGCACACAATTTTCATACATACTTTGCTTGCTTGATTCCCTTGATTAGACACAAGGAAAACTGTGTTCTGTAGGCCTCGATAGACACTATCAAAATTTGTGTCAAGCAGCTTTCCATCTGTGCAGAAGCTACTTATTCTACACGGTCAGGTTGTTGCATTTTCAGTTGTTGCCATTCTGGTTGTCAGCCTTTAGAGTGCTTGCTGCAGTCACCACTACACTGTTTTTGCCATTAGGCTCTGGTGGAATAACACCTCCAGTGTCACTCAACAGATGGGGAAGTGGATCATAACATGCATACACCAAACCCACACCAAGATAGCTGAGCAGTAAGTATCAATTTTGTGCCTTTTGAAATTCCATGAGGCCAATGAATGATGGGGGGGGGGACTGCTGCAAAAAGTATGATAATTCATGCTGACACATCCAGATGGCTCAACAAGTATCAGCTCCCTGCCCACAATCACTAAGCAAGATGTTAAGTTGAACCATCAAGTGTTCAAGCACACCTAAAAACAGCAAGCTGGTGTGGATCATAAGTTTCTGTTTTTAGAGAAAGAGTAGTTCAGCTAAGACCACATCTAGAGATGATGTGTTGAAGCAGCAAAGCTGTAAGAAGAATTCAATATTTCTTCCCTCATTGAATTCCCTTGCTCCAAATACTGTCCTAAATCTATTTTTTTTATAAAGAGAGAAGGTGTTGAAAGAAATGAATCCTTGCACAATCCTGTTCAGAAGGTTCCTCTTCTGACAAGGCAGTTTTGAGGAATCGAATCATGACATTTTCTTCTTTTTAACTTCTTGTGTATTGCTCCACCAAATGTGACCCTAGCAGCAAGTATGAACTATTTTTCATTGATTGATTCAAACTATTTAATCACTCAGATGTTCAAGTCAGTAGCAATTTCATCTATGTACACTAGGCTGTGGAATTCAATGTATTTATTTATTTATTTATTTAATTCCATTTCTACCCCGCCCTCCCCGCACGCAGGCTCAGGGCGGCTTACAAGGCACAAGTGCTATAAAACCAAATACATTAAAAACAGCATAAATTACAACTCACAAGATACATGGAGGACTAAAATTGCACTTTCTCCATTACATGACAGGAAGAGGTCCGAGATTGAAATCAGAAGGGAGAGGGGCGGCCTAAGCCGTGTTGTTCCAATTTCTCATAGGCCTACCCTGACAGTCCTGCTTCCGCATACATGCGGTGGTGGTAGTGGCGGCGGCAGCCCCTATTCAAAAGCCTGGCGGAAGAGCTCCGTCTTACAGGCTCTGCGGAACTGTAAAAGGTCCCGCAGAGCCCTGATCTCCTCTGGGAGCTCATTCCACCAGATAGGGGCCACCACCAAAAAGGACCTGGCCCTTGTGGTAGCTAGCCTGGCCTCTTTTGGGCCCGGGGTCACTAAACGGTGCTGTGACCCCGACCGAAGTGCTCTTTGGGGCCTATATGGGGAAAGGCAGTCCCTCAGGTATGTCGGACCCTGACCATGTAGGGCTTTAAAGGTAAGCACCAGCACTTTGAACCGAATCCGGTATGCTATAGGCAGCCAGTGCAGCGCCTGCAGCACAGGTTGGATGTGTTCCCATTTCGGGGCACCCACCAACAACCTGGCCGCCGCATTCTGCACCAGCTGCAGCCTCCGAATTTGAGACAAAGGCAGCCCCATGTAGAGAGCGTTACAGTAGTCTAGCCTTGAGGTGACCGTCGCGTGGATCACTGTGGCCAGATCGTCGCGGCTGAGAAAGGGGACCAACTGCCGCACCAGCCGAAGATGGTAAAAGGCAGCCCTGGCAGTGGCCGCTACCTGGGCCTCCATCGTTAAGGTGGGGTCCAGAAGCACTCCCAAACTCCTAACCTCCGAAGCTGGCACCAACGGCGCCCCATCGAAGGCCGGGAGTGGGAGTCCCAATCCCATTCCGCCCTGACCCAAACACAGGACCTCCGTCTTCGCCGGGTTTAACTTCAGCCGGCTCAGCCGGAGCCACCCAGCCACAGGCTGTAGAGCCCGTTGCAGCAAGAACCCTTCAATGTAAGGTTTCAAAATCCATAGTATCAGTTCTACTATGTTGTCACACTACTATGAAACCCCACCCCCATTTTGGGTGGTGGTAACTTTTATGGCAGTTACAGATAACTACTTTAATTTCCATCCAGGGTATAATAATTCCATTTTTGCCTGGCAACATTCGATGCACTCCAAAATCAGTTGGGTGCCTCATCTGCCAATCAGAAGGCACTGCCTACATTGGATGGCTCCGTTGCGTAAGTCCCACCCACAGAAGTGGCCACCAGCGTCTTCGGCTCAGTGTGTTGTGAGCCGGCTGACTGGATGGACGCTCCGGTGGGCAGAGGAGAAAGGGGGGATGCAGCGAATGGCCAGAAAAGCTAAGAAAACTGGCCACGGAGAAACGCGCGCCCCTACAGGCTCCCTGCGGCCCTCATTTGCCCCACTGAGAGAGCGTCCCCCTGAAAATGCCCCCCACTGCAGTCTGAAGGCTGGCTTACTCCACCTCCTCTGCTTCCGTGTGTCTGACCCAGCAGAGAGAAGCACTGCACGTGTGATGCAGCTGCCTGTGTGGCAGCCGGGTGGAGGGGTGGCGCACAGGGTTCTTGCTGCAACGGGCCTTAATACTAGTGTGTGTGTGTGGGTGAGTGAGAGAGAGAGAGAATAATAGAGGGCTTAATTTTAGATTAATCTTTTTTGGGGGGGACTTCAAGACCAATCTAACGTTGCATTCCCTGAATTTTTAATTTAATGGGACATTAAACAGCTCTTTCTAAATATCCTGCTTTCAAATGACATTGTTTGCAACTAAAAAATAAATTGGGGAAATGGGGGGGAAAAGAACTGGGAATAGGAAATCTCCTTATTAAATAACATTCAAAGCTTTGATGATTCCCATAAAAATACCACGGCTGAAGTCAGCATGCACTTATATGCAAGCCTAATTGGATTCAACTGAATCTATTCTTTAGTAAATGCATTTATTACTGGGATGTTATCTGCAGCTCATTTGTCACCTATATTTCTACTGTACACAGCATAACCTAAGTTATATTAAGAACGATAACCAAGGAGGGTTTTCCCTTTCCCCCTCTGCACTACTCAGCCTGATTGTATCTTGGAACCATTTCTAATCATGGACTAGAAATACTGTACGCAGGAATTAGCTTGAATGCCGTGGACAGATGCTGGATGCTACAGGCAAGCATCCAAGAATGGCCAACAGCATAAGTTATAAAGTAGAAGCTGGGTGAGGAAGTCATGTTTTGGTTTCATCATAGGAGCAATACTTGATTCAGGGTACAGTTTAATGTACTGAGGACCTCCTGCATTCTACCTGTTGTGTTTTTGACAGTGTGCTTTATGGCAGCTTTTCAGCAGTTTTGTAGCACTGTGAGTCAGCAAGACACACACTGATTCAGTAGTAGCTGGTTGGTCATCTAAAAGATACAAGATGAGCTATGTAATGTATTGAAATAATTACATGAATCACCTCATAGGACTCCCATGTTAAGCTTCGAGCCAGACCAGGGCTCCTCTGAGCGAACTTCCTATTGGTCGCTTCGTAACAGCGACCAATCAGAACGATACCATTCCCTAGGAGGGAAAGACTCCCAGAGCTAGGCCTAAAGAATTAGCTAGAATAAGTTAAATATCTTGATATGTGACATACTACTCTTACATTATTTTTTTTTGTTTGCTTGTTCTGGATATTCAAGATAGCTCTTATAAATAAATATTTTCTTGATGTCTTTGATTGCTTATGCTGTTTTCGTGGCTCAATATTTTCTCTCTAGCAAGGTTTACATATATGTTTCTCTGAAGGTGAAGAAATAAGAAAACCACCATGATGCACTCCTTTATTGCTTACATAATTCTCTTTAGAAGCTGAGATAGAAGTTACTTAGAATTTTACAAATGCATAACATTTAGAAATTATTAATATTCTGGTATTGCCATGCACATCTTTCAAAGACACAGGCTCTAAGCTTGATTTTTCTACCGGTAAGGAGGGTACAAACTACTTATGAGGTGGTATCTTACCCCTGTCAGAATCCACAATATCTCTAAGTCATCCTCTCCTATGTGCTGGAGATCCTGTGGACAACGGGGTACATATATACACTGCTGGTGGTCATGTGTAGTTGTACATCAGTTTTGGTCGAAAGTTGTTCATTCTATTAAAGAAATCACAGGTTATTTAATACCTATGCAACCCGAGCTTATTTTACTGGATCTTTGGGCTGACTCTCATATTCCTAAACTCAAACAAGACTTAATTTCTGTGCTATTAACTGCGGCAAAAGTAGTTATTGCTAATAGCTGGAAATCCACAAGTAAACTACTAATTTCTGCTTGGCGTTTAAAAATTTTAGAATACTATGCCATGGATAAAATTTCAGACGTTGTTGTTAATTCTGAAGCACTAGTTCATAAACCTAAATTACAATTGAAATGGTTGCCTTTTCTAGAATATATGTTTAATTCTGAATCCACTAAATTCAATGTCCCTCAGAAATTTTACGATGTTTTTTATCACATGTAGTTAATGTATCTCTGTGTTATATTATTCGTGACTTCACTCAATATTAATATTCTGGTATTGCCATGCACATCTTTCAAAGACACAGGCTCTAAGCTTGATTTTTCTACCGGTAATTGAAAGACAATTGAGCAAAAAGAGGGGCTGGACACCCCCCCTTCATTCTTTAAGGCATTTACATTGCCATCCTAAGCAAAGTCACATCTTCCTAAGCCAACTGATTTCAACAAACTCTGCTTAGGATTGTAAGACTTGTTAGTGTTAAGTAGTGGGCTCACGAGACTATCATGGTTTCAGCATAGCTCTTTTATTTGGAACACAACAACTACACACATGGCGAGCCACAACTATATACAGAAACCTCAGGGCCCAAACATACCCACAAAATCCAAATAACCCAATAGGCAATTAGGCACTTGGAAACCTTATTTGCATGGCACACTTCAAGCTGATGTTATCTGATTGGCCGGCTCTGCAAGGGCAGCCAATCCGAATGTAGCTGCAAGCAGAGGTCATTTAGGGCGGGATCACTGGGGACAGCCGCTT